>NC_068986.1:31780787-31782218 GCF_001194135.2 Octopus bimaculoides | reverse complement strand
TGTGTATGCGTGTGTGTATGTGTGTGTGTATTTGTGTGTATTTGTGTGTCTCGTGACGTAGCGGCTCGGCAAAAGTGACCGATAGAATAAGTACTAGGCTTACAAAGAATAAGTCCTGGAGTCGATTTATTCGACTATAGATGGTGCTCCAGCATGGCCGCAGTCAAGACGACTGAAACAGGTAAAAGAAAACAGAATACCGTTCTCTGTATCTTACATAAATAACGTGGACATATACTGTAGGACGCCACACAACTGTGTTTTTCGTCTCAAGACAGAATCTCGTACAGATGTATAGTTCTAAAGAGCACAGTAGCAGACGAATATCGTCCAGCATGGGCGATGAAACTGCTAGATCAAGATTTATTTCTGCGTATTTGCAGATCATATCTAGTATGCATCCACTAACAACAGCATGCTGTGAGACTCAGCTTCTATTACTGGACGCTTTCCGTCTAGGACTGATATTCTTCTGTGCTTTTTAACACTACACAAAATGCTTTCCTGAAACGAATACCACAGTTTTATGACTCTCCATAGTATATCCAGGTTAATTAATATATACAGAATGTTATTTTGAAATAACACTGCTTCCGACGCCAATAACGAAAACTTAATATACAGCCACGATATTATGGGAATTGTTTCCAATATATTTATTGCTTCCTACATCAACAAATAAGAGATTTAATGTCATTGTTTACATAAGATGTAATAAATAAAACGTATTTTTTTTTCATATACGTGTAATGTCATTATATTTACATATAATGACATTGTGTTTGTACAAGATATGTATTGTCAGTTAATAAAAGACTTAAAATATTATTTATTTAATTACCTTAACTATTAATTAAAGAATTTCAATGAAAAGTGACATTTTCATCTGACCTCTGAGCCCTGAACTGTAATTTTATTTCCGTTCACTTTAAATCTATTCATTTTTAATTTGATTTAGACATTATACGCATATATACAAACATACACACATACATACATAAACACACACACATACATGCATAAATACATACATGCATACACGCACGAACGAACGCACGCACACACACATATTATTGAGGCACTGGGATATGTAACACACTGCCTAAGTACCAATCTTGAGAAATTAGGCTTCTCAAAACCAGAAAGGAGAAAGCTGATTCGAAGTCTACAGATCCAAGTCATCACTAGAACTGTAAAAATCTGTAAAACTTTCCAGAAGTTTATCATTTAAATATACACAAGCATGTCTAGATATGGAGCTATATACATGAGAATACATACATAACACAAAGCATACACATCTGCACGTATATACATATATACTCTGTTGATGTTGTTGAAATTCCAATGAAGGAGCCTTGGATCTAGATTGGATACAGACTCTTTCTCTGTTGGCAAGAAATCTTGAAATAAAACTGAATAATGACATAT
>NC_068986.1:31780011-31780777 GCF_001194135.2 Octopus bimaculoides | reverse complement strand
GGCAAGAAATCTTGAAATAAAACTGAATAATGACATATACATACATACATACATACAAGTATACATACATACATACATACATACACATACATACAGACATACATACGTACATACATGCATACATACATACATACATACATACATACATACATACATGTGTATATGAAAATCCTAGAAAGGCGAGCGCCAAACTTTGAGATTGAGAGCCAAACCAATCTTGAATGCCCGCCACAGAATAGTGCTGAAGGGCTCACCCCACCCCGCTTTTTCTTGAATTTGCAACAGATTCAGCAACAGCGTAAGGTTCCAAGGACCACAGCGTCTCAGTACCCTACTGAGAAAACCTGACAGATCTGTATGGAGCTGAGAGAATATGAATGTATTCTACAAATACTCGGATAACTTAAATCACGGATTAAACCTACGTCAATGCCAAAAACAAAAACGAGGGCAGTAACATGAAATCCTTCAATCACGAAGGACAAGGAGAAAAACCCGGGTGGAGAAGAGGAACAACAGAGTAATGACAAGGCCCCGGTTCGGCAACACATATCGTAAACCGGAACAAGTAAAATTAAAAGTAAAGGAGTAATACGTTTCTGAATATGTACCGCTATTTGTATACAGATGTATAAATATTCATATTCGAGACATACACCCTTCACGTCTGGCTGTACAGCCTTTTTGTTTGTTTATTTCACCGTTTCGTTTTCCTGTCTTGTTTTCCGTCCGCCACTACCCTCCACGAAAACAATATAATTTGTGT
>NC_068986.1:31774272-31775218 GCF_001194135.2 Octopus bimaculoides | reverse complement strand
TATATATATATATATATGTATACATATCTGTGTATGTGTGTATAGACACATATGTATATATATATACATTACATATCTTTAAATATATATTTGCATGTGTATCAATGTGTGTGTGAGTGTGGGGGGGGGGGATATGTGTGTGTGTACATGGATACCTGGGACCTGAAAGCCAACAATATTCCAAACACCACTAAGTGGAACGTTGCAGAACGATCTTCGCCTTATGTTAATTAGTCAAGGACATGCAGGCTTTGCATAGCCGAAAGAAGTCATATCCTTTGTAAATTTAAGAAATCCACTGACCTACAGAATTATAGATTCGAGATTTTTACTAAATGCAACCATCTGATTAAGTTTTTATTATGGAAGTGGAAAACACCGCCCTGTCCGGATTAAGCATAAAGTCTCACAAACTTTAATATTTCCCCGCCGAATCAACTACGCCAATTGACATTTCACGTTTTAACTGACTTAAACGGACCCAGCATTTATCTCCTTTCCCTCCACGATTTTTCTCATTAACTTTTTCATTTAATCTTTTCTCCTTTTCTTTCTCGTTCTTTCTCTCTGTTTCTCAGTGAGCATCTATGTTGTATTTTAAGCCTGAAAGATTGTCCCATACTACTCGGCACACTATACAAACTCGTCCAACTACTGTACAATCAGAAGCATGGTAGTCGGTCGCATTTATATGCTGTCGATATATTAAGAAATATCTCTGGCTGGGTGGAATATTGTTTTATGGATCCCACTGATAACGGAACAGTATACAACGTGTGTATGTATGTTTGTGTGAGTGTGTGTGCCGATTCAGAGTAACAATCCGCTGGAGCGACTTGCATATATTGAACTCCGCATTTGTATTGAGTACACATCAGGATCATTACCCAATAACTATGCACATACATACACATATATGTATGTATATATATATATATATATATAT
>NC_068986.1:31773272-31774030 GCF_001194135.2 Octopus bimaculoides | reverse complement strand
ATATATATAATATACATATATATAATATATTATATATATACATGTACATATACATATATAATATTTTTGATACACACAGACGTACATAGATTCATACATATGTGTGTGTGTGTGTGTGTGTGTGTGTGTGTATGTGTGTGCATACATACAAGTGTATGTGTGTGCATACATACAAGTGTATGTGTGTGAAGGTCTAAGAGTACATAAAACATACGCAACGCTTGTTCAGGCATGTTACAAACGAAGGCAACAGTCGCCACCGCGAAACTTGGCTTAAAGCATCTGTCACAATCAAAGTGTTGTCTGTAATATCTGAAACCGACATCACTTGATAGAAGTCGAATCACTTTCAAGCTGCGGTGACAGGTGGCGTTTACATTCCACACTAAACATATCTACTCTTTGAGTGCAGTGTGAGTAGATGTCCCTTTGTGTACGAGACTTCGTGTATGTGTGCGTATGTATTATTTTTCGAAGTATTTGTGATTTTATGTGTGTTATTGTGTAAGTGTGTATATGGGACTGAATGTAATGCTATGTGGATGTAGTTTTATATGTATCGGGCTTACGTTTCGTGGTTTTAGTAGAGTGTGTGTTAATAACATTTAGGGAACGTTAATGGTATATTTTCCATATTGTACAGCAGCACCAACGATGTAACAGTCCGACTGTTTTGAAACGAACCTAAATAATAAGGACCTATCGCGATATATATATATATATATATATATATATATATATATATATATATATATATA
>NC_068986.1:31771744-31772694 GCF_001194135.2 Octopus bimaculoides | reverse complement strand
ATATATATATATATATATACATATATCAAAAATTTAACAAAATTACAACAAAAGGAAATATTAGAAAAGCGTAACAAACAAAAAATTCGTAGCTTATTCCTCATCAGTGTCCAAAAGGTCATTACAATTTCATGCCTTTAACATTGATACATTATACCTAGTGTATATATACTATTGATAGGCTACTTGCTGCGGTATCTGTCATAAGAAAACATCTCTCATAAACGCGCTGTGTTAAAAACACAATAAATACCAGATGAAAATTCCTCCCCGCAACGGTCAGCAAGAACGCTAGTAGCATTTCGGCTTTTGGTGGACCTTTCTAGTGGAGCGTACAAGCAGCTAAAGACGTGTTCGGACGAGAATTTATGGCCTCCGGTGTCTTTCTTTTATCTTTTACTTGTTTTAATCATATAACACTGGTCGTGCTGGAGCACCGCTTTGAAGAATTTTTAGTCGAAGGAACCGACCCCCATACATATTTTTCTTTTATTAAACTTGGTACTTATTCTATCGGTCATTTTTGCCGAACTGCTAAGTTACGTAAACACACCAAAACCGCTTGTCAAACGGTGGTGGAGGTCAACCACTGACACCAAAGCATGTAGATATACATGCCTTTTTCAGTTTCCGTCTACCAAATCCACTCACAATAATAATAATAATAATAATAATAATAATAATAATAATAATAATAAAATAATAATAATAATAATAATAATAATAATAATAATAATAATAATAATAGTAGAATATGTGGAGATCGACAAGAAACAATAAATCATATTATCTCTGGCTGCCCAGTCCTGGCTAAGAAGGAATATATTCACAGACACGACAGAGCTGGGACCTATATACACTGGAAGCTATGCCAACATTATGGAATAGCAACAGAAAAAAGATGGTATAAACACACGCCAGAAAAGGTCACAGAAAACGAGAAAGCAACC
>NC_068986.1:31763218-31767994 GCF_001194135.2 Octopus bimaculoides | reverse complement strand
AGTATTTTTTTTACATATCACTAATCTCAGTTAATAACATTCGCCCTGATATATATGTGTGCGTGAGTGTGTGTGTGTGTGTGTGTGTGCATGCAGGTGTGTGTATATATTTATATATGTGTGTGTGTATATTTATATATGTATATGTATATATATAATATATATATATATACGTATATAAATACACACACACACACACACACACACACATACACACATATATATGTATATGTATATATATATATATACAGAGAGAGAGAGATGTTATATCTATTATATATATTATGTATTGTATATGCTCTCATATATATTTCTATACATACATGTACTTATATTTGTATTATGAATAAATATTTGCGCGCGCGCGCGTGTGTGAGCATTTCTCACATTTATTTCTTTTTACTTGTTTCACTCATTGGATAGCGGCCATTGCTGTTGGACTGCTTTTGAAGGTTTCCTCGAAGAAATCTATCCCAGTACTTATTTTTTATTAAGCCTGATGCATATTCTACTCGCCCCCTTCTGCTGAACAACCAATATATACGGGGGACTCAAACAAGCCAACACCGACTGTAATATGGTGTGGGTCAAAAGCACATACACACACACACACACACACACACACACACATACAGACACACACACACATACACACACACTCAGACATACACACACTTCTATACATAGACACATACACAGCGTGCTCGGGCTAAATTTGATGATATTTTATATCTCCTTTGTCCAATAGCAGCTTGACGTATTGGTGAACAGTCAACGGCGTTGGAGACCATAAAGATTAAGGTTCTAGTTGAGAAAAAAATGGAAGCCATCTGAATATTGAGAAAGAATTACCTACATGATAATAATTCGTGCCGGGTATTAAAATGCTGACCCCATGACTGCTGCTCAACGTTCTATTAACACTGTGAAAGCTGTGAGTCATGACATGGACAACAGGAAAAACAATTTCGCCCAAACTGTGATGGGCTTTGTGTGTATTTCCAATGCTGTGCGGCCCCACATCATTAAACAAAGCCTTTTGCTCAGTTCAGACGGCTATGTGAAGCATTTTTTTGTGGCAGCGAGATCCGGCTCCTTGCCATACATCCAGAAGAATTGGTTGTCGGGTAATTTCTACGAATTCACCAGCCCCGATTTCCGGCCTCCTAATTTCCTCCGATCGTAATCCCATGGATTTTACTGTGTGGGCGATTGTTGAGAAAGACACCAACTGCTCTGACTGAAACGCCAAGGCCGAGCTGGTGGCCAAGGAAGTGTTAGATCTACTCAGGGACATATATTTGCCCATACATATTTATATACATAATTTCCATATGTACCAAAATTATACACATAATTATATACATAATTTCCACATGAAGCAAAATTTCCTCACAACGAATTGGATCAGCCCCATAAAGGAGAACATTTTTCTCCGCAGTAAACTACAGTGAAATTCCCTTTAGAAGTTAAGATATGATGCAAACTACTGAACTAATCTAAAGTTTATATGTAACATTATATAGATATAGGTGCAGGAGTGGCTGTGGTAAGTAGCTTGCTTACCAACCACATGGTTCCGGGTTCAGTCTTACTACGTGGCACTTTGGGCAAGTGCCTTCTACTATAGCCTCGGGCCGACTAAAGTCTTCTGAGTGGATTTGGTAGACGGAAACTGAAAGAATCCCGTCGTATATATGTATATACGTGTGTATGTGTGTGTGTATGCTTCTGTGTCTGTGTTTGTCCGCCCAACATCGCTTGACAACCGATGCTGGTGTGTTTACGTCCCGTAACTTAGCGGTTCGGCAAAAGAGACCGATAGAATAAGTACTAGGCTTCCAAAGAATAAGTCCTGGGGTCGATTTGCTCGACTAAAGGCGGTGCTCCAGCATGGCTGCAATCAAATGACTGAAACAAGTAAATGAGTAAAAGAGTAAATATAAGATATGTTCGTGCGTGCGCGTGTGCGCGGGTGCGGTGTGTGTGCGTGCGTATGTGTGTGCAAACCAATTGTTGAGAGGGATGACTAAACGTGAAAGGTAACCAGATTTAGGCGGATAACATATATAAATGCAATGTGGTTTAAGTACAGTTATGACTAAGAGATACTAGAAAATAAAACTAAGGCACACATTGGAATAAAAACATCTCTAATATATTCCATTTCCTAAAAATGGTGAGCTAGCAGAATCGTTAGCACGCTCGGCAAAGCTTTTAGCAGCAATTCGTCTCTTTACGTTCTGAATTCAAATTCCCCAAAAATGTCTGACCTTGTGCTAAAAATTGAAACCAATATATTTCATTTTCTGATATGATTCGTGTTTCTGTTAGTGGAGGCGCAATGGCTCAGTGGTTAGGGCAGCAGACTCGCGGTCATAGGATCGCAGTTTCGATTCCCAGACCGGGCATTGTGAGTGTTTATTGAGCGAAAACACCTAAAAGCTCCACGAGGCTCCGGCAAGGGATGGTGACGAACCCTGTTGTACTCTTTCACCACAACTTTCTCTCACTCTTACTTCCTGTTTCTGTTGTGCCTGTAATTCAAAGGGTCAGCCTTGTCACACTGTGTCACGCTGAATATCTCCGAGAACTACGTTAAGGGGTTAAGGGTACACGTGTCTGTGGAGTGCTCAGCCACTTGCACGTCAATTTTACGCGCAGGCTGTTCCGTTGATCGGATCAACTGGAACCCTCGACGTCGTAAGCGACGGTGTGCCAACACGTGTTTCTGTTAGTCAAGTGTACGTTGAAGTATTTGACTGTGTGATACCTTCATCAGCAAAAAATAAAAAGCGCGATGTTATATATACCTTTAGCACAGACGTCGAAATATCTAGTGACACAAATATTTTGTAGTTGCTATGCTAGCATTTTGCAACAATGTTAGAATTTTCCAAATCAGCATTAAAATAGAATTTATTAATTAAATTAGAGAAATTTGCTGTTATAGTAATTAGAGATAATAGAAAATATCTTTTTTACGCAAAGTAATTGGCGAGATTGTACATAAAACTGATAAAATTGGTTTAGAATGATAATATATACAATGAGATATAAATACACCCTCACCCCACATAGTCACACTCAGAGAAAGACACACACAGACACAAACATACACACACATACATACATATATACATGCATACATACATACAAGTACATATATCCGATTCTTTATATTTTTTTTATCCAACCGCCCTTCTTGTTAATCGCTTTGCACAACAGAGTATTTGCCATAAACTACGAAATAGTCATCCATATAATTACTATAACAGCTCATTTACATTAGTTAGTATTTAAATTATATTTTTAATGTTGATTTAGAAAATTCAAGCACATTGATTGTGTTATTTGCATAGTAAATTAAGAGTATTTGTGTTCTTGATATTTCGAGAGCTTTCATATTTTACTAGAGTGTACATAACAAGCTTTCATACATTACTACGGTGTACATAACTAGTATAACATATTATCATCTTTCTTTATACTTCTCCTGGCGGAGGTATTTCAAAGTTTTAAACCAGTGATAAACAATCTGCGGCCCGTGGGACTTCCTGAAAGACACGCCTATGAATTTTTTAGTGGTGTGGCTCGCCAAGTGGTGGCCCATGTCACAGACAACTCTCTTCTTTGCCTGTCTTTGAATTTTATGTATAAATAACTACTAGCGACACAAAATATATCCTGAGATTGAATATATTACGTACAGCAGACTATTTTCTATTTTGCAGCAAGCTTCTGACTGGGAGACACAAATGTATCTGAGGTAAAACTCATCTTTCCGCAAAGAAGCATCACTTCCGCAGAAACACAACATTAATCAACATAGCCAAACTGAGTGTTCTGGAAGAGTAGGCTTGACATATTTCGCCAACTGAAGAATGTTATATGGGAGGTTAATATTTGGCTAAATAGGCTTTTGTCAAAGGATGGTATGCAGTCTCATTCCTTACTGAAGTCGAATGATGCAGTTCCCCAGCAAAATCAGCGGTTTATTTCCTGCAGCGAATTGATTTAAAAAAAAAAACAACAGAAGAATGCCGTCGGGGAAATCGCCATGGCAGTTTAGACCAGATCAAGGTGGTTGTGGGTGGTATGATCCCGCAGATGGAACCTCTCTGTAGGTGAAGATTACCGTATTTTCGGAGATGAAATTCGCACGGGCGTATAAGGTGCACCCCAATCGACAAAAAAAAACTGCAGGTAACTTTGAATCCTCAAGCTGTATGTTTCACACATTTTCATGTACAAGAACCATGAACATCTAGACTGAGACCCTTTGGCGAGCTATTGTGGGTAGGTTTAGTTACAATACTTACCTTATAACTACCAAATATCACCACTGACCTCGACCGCCACCAGTATTGTCCATCATTAATAACACTAACTAAGTCTATCCAAAACCTGACCTTCGGCATATAAGGCACAAAGGGACTTTTCGGGGAAAATTTTCGGAAAAGTGCGCCTCATATGCCGGAAAACAACGGTTATTCAGTCCCTGCTGGCCGACTCAGACGAATCGTATTGGCTAAGGCAGTGGTTCTCAACCATTTTTTTACCTGTGGACTTCTTTGATTCCAATTGTACTCGGGTCGACACGCACAGCCATTCGATGTTTGAAAAAAATTCTATTGTACTTTTTTTAATAATTAAATATTATTAAATGAAGAGCTGGCAGAATCGTTAGCATGCCGAGCAAAATGCTTCGCAGTATTTCGTCTTTCTGTACAGTGAGTTCAAATTCACACTGATGTCAACTTTACCTTTCTTCTT
>NC_068986.1:31759908-31763184 GCF_001194135.2 Octopus bimaculoides | reverse complement strand
AGGTCAACTTTACCTTTCTTCTTTTCAGAGTCGATAAAATGAGTAGCAGTTGAGCAATGGGGGTCGATATAATCGACTTACCCACCTCACTGAAATTGCTGTCCTTGTACCAAAATTTGAAACCAATAATTAAATATTATTAGGACTTGCATTAAAAAATTCTTAGCATATTTTGTGTACTGCAGAAGTATAACCCAAATGAATGCACATAATTGTTAACCGCAAAATTTTATGTACGAACCCCAAGGGTCATGTGAGTTCCGGTTCAGAACCTCTGAGCTAATGGATGAGACGATTGTGGCATAGAGGTATCTCCTAACAATGTAGAAGGGTTCCAAACCATGCAAGAGATTTAGACACTTTTTTTAAAGAAAAAATATCATTTTAAAAAAATTCTGCATTGTCTGCTTGTGAAAAAGCATCTCTAATATATATATATGTATGTATGTATGTTTGCATGCATTTGTGCATGTACGCATGTATGTACCCTCATGTTTGTTTGAATGTAAGTGATTGCAATGGTGGCATACAGCCAGCTATATTTTCATTTTTTCGTTTAGGTCTTATCTTTCTCCATCTAGTCACAGATCTCTCATGAATTACCATTCTATCTGCGTAAGAATCTGTTCAAAGAGCAATCCCTCAATCAAATAACAGGTATTCTCGCACACATGCGCACGAATACGACACTGGGCGTGCCTTAATGCATCCACGCTCACATTCACACGTGTGTACGCATGTAAAAACTACAGAATTATCCTTTCCAGTGTGTCGACTTTGTTGTTGCAATTCCTAATTCATGACCAACATGAAAATTTATTGGAGCGGTGAAATAAAAATCGCCATTAATTATTCGCGAGATGTCGTTACATCATTTACACACATCCACCCGCAAAACAACCTTGCGACGCATCCATCAGTGACTTGGAGGGTAGGGACACTCTGCATGAGCAACAACCTCTCCTCCATAGCATATTGCCTAGGTTTGAGCCCTATCGGATGCCTTGCACTGTAGGGACTGATGAATGCAACGAAAGAAAGGCAGATCCACAGAAAAATCACTACGAGTCAAAAAGCCCCGGGACAGCTCACAAATGCGGCTTTTATGGCAGAGACTGTTATTCGCCCATTGGTCGATTCAACCACAGAGAACACTGCTCCACTGGGGCGAACAGCTAGAGCCGTCAACCATGACAGACGGGGGTCACAGAATATGTATTAATGCCTATTTTTATGTCAAGGTATACAGTAATCCCTCGCCATATCGCGGTTCACCTATCGCGGTTCACCTATCGCGGTTTATTATCTAATCTTCAGTCGATTCCTCCGTGGTGTTGTTTTACATTTACCATAAAAAAACATATACAAATTATAAAAATAATAAAACAATATATACAGTGCAGTACTGTTTCTACTTCGCGGACTTTCCCTTATCACGGGGGCTTTTGGAACGTCACACCCGCGATAGTCGAGGGATTAATATTCTCTTTTACTCTCTTTTACTTGCTTCAGCCATTTGACTGCGGCCATGCTGGAGCACCGCATTTAGTTGAGCAAATCACCCCCAGGACTTATTCTTTGGAAGCCTAGTACTTATTCTATCAGTCTCTTTTGCCGAACCGCTAAGTTACGGGGACATAAACACACCAGCATCGGTTGTCAAGCAATACTAAGGGGACAAACATAGACACACAAACATACACACACATATATATATATATATACATATATACGACGGGCTTCTTTCAGTTTCCGTCTACCAATCCACTCACAAGGTTTTGGTCGGCCCGAGGCTATAGTAGAAGACACTTGCCCAAAGTGCCACGCAGTGGGACAGAACCCGGAACCATGTGCTTGGTAAGCAAGCTACTTACCACACAGCCACTCCTACGCTTATATACATTAAAAAAAAACAATTAAACTGAAGGATTACTGAATACTTTTTACTAGAGTTCATTTTTATCAAACATTTACAAGAAACAAGTTGATAGTCACTTCGAAGTTGCGACTTACTCGCCTGCATCAAGCTGTGCTATACTTGAGATGGGATTTTTGACTTTATGTAGCCTTTGTCAGACTGTTTTTAGTTAGTAAGGGTATCTATGTGAAATGATAATTTAATGTAGTATAGGTATGTCAGGGACGTAGATTTAGAGAAAGGGGAATAGAGTAGGGAGAGGCAGAAATTATGAGCTTGTAGGGTGTGGGTTGATACAAAGAGATTTGTAAGATTGCATTTGGTTTGATGTGGGAATTGTGTTATGCACATCGAGTCCTTGGCATCGAAGATGTTCATTCGAGAAAGTCTTTGTGATTTATTGGTTTAACATTGAAAAATGGTTAAGTGGTGATAACTTCATTGAAATCGAGCATCAGCGAGGTGGGAGAGGAGAGGAGGAGGGAGGAGGAGGAGGAGAAGAAGAAGAAGAAGAAGAAGAAGAAGAAGAAGAAGAAGAAGAAGAAGAAGAAGAAGAAGAAGAAGAAGAAGATGACGCTGATGATGATGATGATGATGATGACGACGACGACGATGGCGACAATAAAGAAAAGAAGAAAACGAAGAAAAAGACAAAGAAGATGATGATCCTGACCATGATGATGATCATTTTCATGTTCATGACCATGAAAATGATGATGATGATAATGATGATGATGATCATGGTAATGAGGGATGAGTATGGGGATAAGAATAATGTGAAATAATGCGAAGAAATGGAAAATGTCTCGAAGGAAATGACAGCGAAAGAATTTGATGGATTTTTGTTGTTTTTTTTTTTTTTACTAGATACAGAGTAGAATCAAACGACGATTAATGGAGGTGGAACCTCATGTCGACAGATGTATAGTCGTTTGGCGGGGTTTAAATATTAAAATTAGTTGTTATCGCGAAATGTATGCAGAGAAGAAAACAGTTAAACTGTTCAACTATGGCTTGATAAATTTTTTCTCTGAGAAAAAAAAACAAATAATTAAGAGTAATTCCATTTTTTCTATCTTTTTTCAGGATTATTTATAATTATGCCAATTGATAATTAAATTTGATTAAAGCGGTTTTGATTTGCGCACGAATATCGGGGGGATTAATTAATCGCATAAACAAGGGATAAAGACACACACATATATTCATAATATATATGTTTACACACATACAGAGATAAATACACACACACACATATATAACATGCATGCATATTATATATATGCTTGTGTGTGTGTGTGTGTGTGTGTGTGTGTGTGTGTGTGTGTGTGTGTGTGTGTGTGTGTGTGTGTGTGTGT
>NC_068986.1:31757991-31758583 GCF_001194135.2 Octopus bimaculoides | reverse complement strand
ATATATATATATATATATATATATATATATACGCGCAGGAGTGGCTGTGTGGTAAGTAGCTTGCTTACCAACCACATGGTTCCGGGTTCAGTTCCACTGAGTGGCACCTTGGGCAAGTATCTTCTACTATAGCCTCGTGCCGACCAAAGCCTTGTGAGTGAATTTGGTAGACGGAAACTGAAAGAAGCCCGTCGTATATATGTATATATGTATGTGTGTGTAAATGTTTGCGTGTCTGTATTTGGAATGACCAATTTCAAGGACTGTTGGACTTTGCTCCATAGGGTTTTGGAATCTTAATAATGGATTTACAAATGCTATGACCAATCTTAAAATCAATTGGATCTTACTCACAAGGTATTGGAATCTTATATGTATACCTTTCTGCCTAAACATTGGATTTACAAATACAATATCCCTACATTCACTCTCTATTTTCTATCTTAACTAAACTAACTATTACTTAATCATCCTCTCACACCGTCTCTGATGAAGGGATATAATAAATATCCTGGAAACAGCTGTAAGACATCCTATTTATAAATATTCTATATTATACACACCCTTGGTCTTTTATCTCATTACGAAAAGT
>NC_068986.1:31756729-31757844 GCF_001194135.2 Octopus bimaculoides | reverse complement strand
ATATATATACACCATTATCAGCTATATTATTGACTTCCTATTGATTTGTCTATCTAACTGTGAATGATGTCTAAATCTCAAGAGGAATCTTTTGTATTTTATTCATTCATTTTATTCATTCATTCAATTGTAGTCTTCTCATGAAACACAAAAACAAATTCATTCATGAAGCTGGAGTTTCATTTTGACTCTCCTCGAAACGGAACAGGATACCTAACATAATTAATTTACTTTACGAACAGTAAAACCTGACGGCAACATACCAAGTATGTATCAAAGCTTAAATGAGATTATAATTAGCTCTAACCAACAAGTCATAACTTATACCATAATAAAATTCATCGTGGAATGAAACGGTCCACAATTACGCGTTCAACTTTAGACATGGTATTGCGTCAGTTTTATCTTATCGATTTAATTTGATTTAATTTCTGTCGCGCATTTGGTGATTAATAGTGTTGTTGGTTGTAAGTTTCTTGTAGTCGAATTATTATTTCACTGTATTTTCTGTTGTTTGGGGAGAGGCAAGGGATTGTCTGTGTAACTCAGTTGGAAACAGCTATCACACAGGGTATTTTGATTTGGAAACAACAGTCGTTCGATTTTCTCGCCAATGTTTGCACACAGTCGCTCATTCACACATACTTGTATGTACGGTCTTATGAATGCATATATACATAAACACATTTATAGGTATGACATTAAAGAAGTGAAATAGAACAGTTCATGTGTTTATTACTGACATAATGAACCACCCGATACACAAGCTCTTAAGATGATATAATCAAATAATTATTAATATGTTATCCAACTTAAATTATAACAGCAAATATAAAAATCGAATAATTTTGTTTTCTAAGATATTATGTTCTTTTGTGGCTTTACTAATAATGTCGAAAACTGCATCATGCTTATTAAAATTTTCGTGTCATAAAATTTCTGTTTTTAGTCATTCATATTTTGGATTGTTAGTGATTAAAACAAACGGAAGTGATTAACATTCAATCGGTAGTACACCCTGTCTTTAAACTAATTGACGCCACAGTACACACACACACACACACACACACACACACACACACACACACACACACACACACACACACACACACACA
>NC_068986.1:31749870-31754639 GCF_001194135.2 Octopus bimaculoides | reverse complement strand
ATAATAATAATAATAATAATAATAATAATAATAATAATAATAATAATAATAATAATGATGATGATGATGATGATAATAATAATAATAATAATAATAATAATAATAATAATAATAATGATGATGATGATGATGATGATGATGATGATGATGATTTCTTTTATCCGCCAGTAGGGCGAAGGATGAGGGGAACAATACAAAGACAAAGTGTGTGGGGGGTTACATATAATGGAATGATAAAACAAAAAAAATAGAAATAAATAAAATAAAATAAAAAGTATACACGGTGTACATTATAAGAAGGGAAGTATACATAGTATACGATACTAGAAGAAGAGAAAAGAAAAAGTGATAGTGATGGGGTCCCCTGATACAGAAGGACCTCTAGGGTTATCAAATCAAGGAACCCCACTATCCAAGTTCACTCTGAATGCCAAGGACGAGAGTCCTCTCCAACTCTTTTCTACACTATGAGTGGTACTATCCACTCTTGCCATTTTCACAACTTCCCCGCTACTAATCTTCTGTGTATAGCTAAAGTGGAACATCCACCGATCCAGACTTGTAGAGGAAAGTGAGCGCCTGACGACATTCTAAGTGCCAGGCATCCAGTCTCGGCCTATCCTTTACCCAGGACAGCAGCTCCGTCAAGGAGACGAGCTGCGGAAAGGCGTGTCTCACAAATGGAGCCCACACACGTTCATCTTCTAGAAATCGTTGTAGGTGGCGCAACCTGAGTGCGTGTCTGCGCATCAAAAGCCATGGCATGCCTAGGCCGCCACTCAGAGAGAGATGGCAGCAGACCGAACTGCCTGATCACTGGAACGCGTCTCTTCCACTGGAAAATAAATAGGATACGCCCCAATCTAATCAAGCAGTAAATAGGGCAAGGCACAACGGTCAGACGATATATAATGACAGGGGTGATTTAGGCATTCGCTACCTCTGCCTGACCTTTCAGGGAGAACTTCCTCACTGCCCATTTCTGGGTAAGACAAACCACCCTGTTCGTCACCCCTTCCCAATTCTTATCCACCTGAGGTCGGGACCAAACCAGACCCCGAGCAGTTTAACTGGTTCGTCAGTCCAGCGTCTGACGACGCCATTCGACTGTGTAGCTGACCAATTTAATTTGTGGGCAACCTATGCTATCCTTATCCTCTGACCTAACAAATACTCTTTCTAACTACGATAAATACGATCTCAATGACCTGCTGTGGCTGCTCCATGTCCACACTGGCACATCAGGGAAATCCAGTCGGTACCTGTCAGAATGCTGGAAAGTCCTGAGCAGGTTTTCAAGGTTTCTACATCTCCCTCTGCTATGTACTAAACCCGCACCCTCCTTCCGTGCGTCCAAAATACTATTCCAGTCCCCCACTAGTAGTAAAGTGCGAGACATTCCCAAAAATGTTTCTAGATGCCTGAAGAAATCTGGCCTTCCACTCCCTGTTGGGGCATAAACCGCCACCTGTCTAAAGGCGCCACCTTCGCTAACATTCAAGTCCAGGACCACCATCCTACCATCTGGGTCCAGGAAAATAGACCGTATTTGGAGATCTAAGGATTTCCGGAGTAGCACTGCTACTCCGCCACCACTCCCGATAGACCACAAGATGAGAATGCCTCGTAGTCCCCGAAAATGGATACTAGAGCGTGTTTTCAGGAGATCTTTGTTTCGCTAATGACAGCCACATCCAAATCAAACGACCTGAGATCATTGAGCAAGTGATCTTGCTTCGAAGCTGATCCCAGACCACGCACATTAACACATTCCATTCTCAGTAGCCATGCTAGTCGGAGAAAGAAAAAGAGGAGGTTACTCACCTTGATTTTTGAGATGCCCGGAAGATCTTGGCCTCTCTACTGGCGAAAACGTTTTAAAGGGCCCTTCCAACAGCCTTTCATCAACTGATTTTTTTTAAATCCACACACTACATGGGAATTTTTCTCTTAAAGTTTTATAAGCGTCTGACAACATTTTAATTAAAAGTATTCTTGGGGATTTTGAGGATGGAATCCTCAAATATTCAAAGAAAGCTAAACTAAAAAAATGCAAATCGCCATTTTTTTTTTCTTAAATAGGTCCTCCTAATTTTTCCAATTCCGTGGAATTTCCACGGGTCCCACACGTTCATCAATAATTTATTAAAGATATGGATGGGGTAGACATTAGCAAGGCAAGCCTTTTTAGAATACATGCCTACACAACAATCCTGGATGAGATTAATAAACTACTGGCGCGTTAACAGTTACTGGGGCATTCAAATTAAAATGTTCTACGACAAAAGGACGTAGATCTTTGCAGCTGTACGTGTTTGTGTATATGAGAAGACTAATTAAGCAATGGAGCTCAGGTGTTTCATATGTCAATAACAATCAATGTTTCATACAGGAAGAAAATTTTTCTAATCTTCTACGTTCACGTTACAATAATTCCTTCAGGCTGCTGACCAATCAATCTTTGTTAAGAATCAGACACCGTTTTTGCTGGCATAAAAGACGCATGGATATATTAGACACACCCCAATTTCAGCAGCGTATATTCAGGTAAAATTAGGGTTAGGGCAGCATATATTCAGGTAAAATGTTTTTTTATTTTTTGCATTAAAGCCAGTAATATAGGCCTAGCTTCGCATACAGGACCCGGGATCCTTTTTGAAACATACTTTGGAAAGAAAGTGCGTGTTATATGCCATCAAATACGGTAAATAATATGTGTGTATTAATATTTGCTATCCTTAAGGCGGCGAGCTGGCAGAATTCTTAGCACACCGGGCGAAATGCTTAGCGGTGTTTCGTCTGCCGTTACGTTCTGAGTTCAAATTCCACCGAGGTCGACTTTGCCTTTCATCCTTTCGGGGTCGATAAATTAAGTACCAGTTACGCACTGGGGTCGATGTAATCGACTTAATCCGTTTGTCTGTCCTTGTTTGTCCCCCTCTCAGTGTAGCCCCTTGGGGGCAGTAAAGAAATAAGAATTGTTAGCACACACAGAAAAATGCTTAGCGACATTTCATCCATCATTAGGCTTTGGGTTCAAATTCCGCCGAGGTCGGCTTTGCTTTTCATTCTTTCGGGGTCCATAAAATAAGTACCAGTTAAGCACTGGGGGTCGATATAATTGACTTACCCCCGAAATTGCCGTCGCTGAGCCAAAATTTGAAATCGATATTTCCTTATTTCCTGTCACATGTGCCCTCTCCTCCGCCATTTCAGGACCAGCAATCCACATCTAATCTAATCTAATTAGTTATTCAACTACATTAGCACCTCCATTAGCACCATTAGTCTTTCACTGTCTATCGATATCTTTAGCGCTCGAATTATCAAAGGTATTTGAATTTCTCTTTGTTAAAGGATGTATACAGAAAGTAAAGCGTGACGTCGGCGTCGGCGTCTTTGTCGTCGACGTCGACGTCGTCGTTGTCAGCGTCTTCGCCGTCGCCATTGTTGTTGTTGTTAATTCCCAGCTGATCCCTAATTATGCAAACCTATAATCAAAGGTGTTCTAACGACAATCTTGTCATATGTGTTTATTTTTATATCTAGAACTATATCTGGAACTATATTATACAACATGTCCTTCCTTTCCATTTAAGATAATAGGGCTTGATTAGTGAAGAATTCATCTACTATTTCTAGCATTCGAGCGATCACAAATAGGTTCTTTCGTCGGTTCCGCAACTGGGCACAGGATCCACTGATTTCTGACACAGAATCCTTAAGCTACGTATGTTTCGGTCACTCTTATAATGTACTATTAAGTTATCCGATGGATTTAGATCTAAATCTTGATAGAGAAGCATCTGTTAATATTCACCGTTTGACGATAATTTCTCCACTTCAGTGTGTGTGTGTGTGTGTGTGCATACGTGCGTATATATGTGTGTGTGTCTTTTTTTAATCTCAAGTATAAATGACCATTTTTTAAAATAGATTTACACTCGGTTTCACCGTCATGTAGCCGATCAAATCTGATTTTGTTGGAACGTGAAACTAACGTAATTTCTCAAACTACTTATCGACTGAGACATTTAAAGAAATGCAAGAAAGAAAAAGGCAAAATTAAGAACTTGAACGCTTGTTGAAGCTTACACGTCGCCATTAGTCGTTTGTGTTACTGTTTTTGTTGTCTCAATCTTATTAACAACGTTAGTTGTTTTTTTATGTTGTTATTATTATTGTTGCTGCTGTTGACACTGTTGATGGTGCTGATGTTGTTCTCTGCCTAGTTTCCACCAGCTAAAAGTACAATTACAACAAATAAAACTGAAACTGTGAAGTGAACCTAATTTCTTCAACTATATTCAATTTGTTCGTTGTGAATATTAAGAAAATGAAGAGATATGTCTAATCAAATAGAAATTTGCACTTTACGTTCTTTTCCTTTCGCCACTCAATTTTTCTCACTCACTTCCCCCTCTCTCCCTCTCTTTCCCTCTCTCTCTTCCTCTCTCTCTCTCTCTCTCCCTCTCTCTCTCTCTCTTTCGACATCTATCTAGCAATATATCTATCTGTCTGGCTATCCATCTGTCTAAGTTCTTGCTTCTACGTTTACACTCTTCCCCGTTGTCTCTCCTCTTTCCTAATTCTCATCTTCTCTCCCTCTCTCTTCTCTCCCTTTCTCTCTCTCTCTCTCTCTTTCTTTTGGTCTCCTCTCTCTCTCCTTCTCTATCTTCTCTCTCTCTCTTTCTCTCTCTATTTCTATATATATGTATAACATACATATACATACCTATATATATATATATATATATATATATATATAT
>NC_068986.1:31744950-31749455 GCF_001194135.2 Octopus bimaculoides | reverse complement strand
ATATATATATATATATATATATATATACCCATTTCACACTTTGTTTCTTTCGCACATCTACCAACCTACATTACTTCCCTCTTGTTCGCTCATTGAAACATTCTTTGGAAATTTTTTTTTTCCATCACTTCTGTCCTTACTTTTCTCCATCTCCATCTCACTCTCACACTCTCTCTCTCTCTCCCTCCACCTCTCCTCCCTCTCTCGCCTTCCCCCTCTCCGTCTCTCTTTATTGCAGTCTCCATCTCTCTCTCTCTCTCTCTCTATTAAATGACTAACATTCACCTCTTCGCTTCTGCCTTTTTCTCTCACTTCTTTACTTTCTTCCTTCTTTCCTTCCTTCCTACCTTCCTTCCTACCTTCTTTCCTACCTTCCTTCCTCTTCACTTTCTTTCTCCTTATCACAATTTCAATAAACAAAGAACATCCTTTAAACGCCGCCATTATCTGCTATTTTCTAATTTTCTAATCGTTCATATTAAAGTGTTGTATGTTTTGGTTGGGGCTTTATGTTTGTTACAGTTTGTTATTGCTATTATCATTATCATTATTACCGTGATTATCATAACCATCACCACCACCACCACCACCACCATCATCATCATCATCATCATTATTATTATTATTATTATTATTATTATTATTATTATTATTGTCGTTATTATATATTTGTTTGCTTGTCTCAGGTAATTGTTCTACAAATCACTCATTATTTTGTTACCGTATCGCATTTCTTGCCGATAAATTAGCCCTACATTTTAATATCATTAGCGTTTTGGTCTTCTATCATCACCGTCGTCCTCATCATCATCATCATCATCATCAGCAGCAGCAGCAGCAGCAGCAGCAGCATCGTCGTCGTCATCGTCGTCATCATCGTCGCTGTCGTCATTATCAGCACCAAAGGCGTCATCGCTTACCTTCTTTTCTTTTCCCCTTCCTTGCATCATGCATGTTTTCATAACCTTTATCATCATCGCCATCAACACCATCATCCTCCTCTTCATCATCATCATCATTATCATCATCATCATTATCATCATCATCATCATCATCATCATCATCATCACTACCACTATGGGCACTACTACCAATACCAACACCACCAACCTCACAATAGTAATAATAATCCTCTTTATTATAGGCACAATGCCTGAAATTTTTACTTGGAAAAGGGAACTCGGATACTCGAGTTGACCCCAGTGCGCAGCTGGTACTTAATTTATTGAACCCGAAGGAAAGATAGGCAAAGCCGAACTCAAAACCTAATGCCGGATGTGATAACGCTAAGCATCTTGTCCGAAGCGTTAGTAATTCTCCTAGCTCGCCACTTTACTCAAATGATAATAATAATAATAATAACAATAATGGCTTCAAATTTTGCCGCAAGGGCAGCAATTTGGGGGGAGAGGATGAGTCGATTACATAGACCCCAGTGTTTCACTGGTACTTACTTTATCGACCCCGAAGAGATGAAAGATAAACTCGACTCCAGCAGAACTTGAACTCAGAACGTAGCGACGGGCGAAATACCGCTAAGGATTTCGCCCAGCGTACTAACGATTCTGCCAGCTCACCGCCTTAATAATAATGATAGCCCGGATGCAGTACCAGGCAGTGACTCTCATGGCTTCTGATGTTAATTGATTGGACGTGTTATCATGTGCATTGTTTTGTCTTGGTATAAAAGATGGGCTACAGCAAATATTCTGCTTAATACCACAGATATGCTTGTCAGTTGTTTGACCTTAACCAGTTGAGCATGTCCCTTGGTGGCTGACGATATGTGCATCTCTAATCACGAGCAGAAGTAGTTGGGGAGCATCATATCCATGTGTTGAGAGGAATTATTTGGGGTTTGAATAATTCACCTTTGGAAATATAGGTGTTTTGCTCAACATCCTTAAACAAACCTTATTCAGGGATCTTTTGAGCGGGATGGGCTACTAGACCTGAAGAAAATTTTAACTGGGCCCCACTTGCGAGGTCATGCGCTGTTTATCTTGATATGAGATCACCATGTTGCGCACATATGGTTGTGATGCATGTGCCTGGTGTACCCTTATCAGACGGGTAGTCATGATGGGTATATTGGGCTTCTTTGATGGCATGCACTGCTCTCTCACTCAATAATAATAATAATAATAATAATAATAATAATAATAATAATAATAATAATAATAATAATAATCTTTACCATCATCACAATCGTTCTCATTTTTATTCTTATTATATTCAGTGCCGTTATTTTCAGGATTAACCAATGCGACAATAACAAAATCCGCGCTCTTTCATGGACTGCTGTTGTTTTCTTTGGTGCTCATTTTCAATGTGTTTGTTCTTGTTGTTGCGAGTTTTCTTCTTTTGTTTTTTGTTGTTTTTTTTTTCGATGGAGGACATTTAAATTCTCTCTTGTTCTACGTATGAAGCATCTAGGCCTTCTGCCTTCTAGTAACTGTCTCAAAAATGTTCGGCCGTCTACTTTTTCCGAGCATCAACGTATCATACTACCATTACAGACAAATTCCGTGTTTCTCCTTGCATTTGTTCATGCTAACAACAACCAGTTCTCTGAAATCTTTTATGAAAACCACATAAAGCGATTATTCACTTTAATTGGTAACCGCTGTTACTCAGACAAATCATGTTATCTCCATAAAAACATATACACCAGCGCCAACAGTTGTGCTTTTCTTCGCAATGAAGTCGGCTAAATCACAAGAGCTTTCTTGCTCTACGCATTAAACATCTAAGCCTTCTGTCTACCACTATCTGTCTGAAGTTTTTGTCTGTACGCTTTTTTTCCGTGTGTGTACCTATTATACAGACATTACAAATTCCATGTCACTCCTCGCATTAGTCCATCTAGACTCAACCTTCAGCAATCTTTTATGAAGGCCACAACAAACTGATGGTTCTGTCACTTCTCAAACCTTCACAAATCATTTTACCTCAATAAAAAGACACATAAGCAGCGTTAACGTTTTGGGATCATATAACCACAGTCGCGCTTTTATTTGCAATTGGGTCGACTAAACCAGAAAAAAGCCTAATTTCCCCATATATTAAACATCAAGGCCTTCTATTTATCATTCCCTGTTTCAGTCTTCACCGGTCGGTATTTTTTTTTCTGGACTTGAACGAGTTTTACTGGATTACGAATTCCCAGGTAATCTGCGCATTTAACCATGCTGAGAACAATCAATTCTCTGAAATACTTTATGAAGACTACGATAAACCAATGAAATTATTTGGTTGCTGATACCTTGCGTTAACAAATCCTTTTTACCCTCATCAATGACAATGAGCTTTTTTGAAATGCTTACCTCAGTTACACTAATTCCTTTTCTCTTCATAGTATAATTTTTTACTTCCGCTCGCATATGTATAAAATTTAGATAGATAGATAGATTGATAGATAGATAGATAGATAGATAGATAGATAGATAGATAGATAGATATTATAAATAAATATATATATATATATATATATATATATATATATATACAGAGAGAGAGAGAGAGACGCATATGTTTGCGTATACATATGAAGCATCTTTGTATATGAATGAGCGCGATGTGTCTGTGTGTATACATACATACATATACATATATATATGTATGTATGTATGTACGTATATGTATGTATGTATATGTATATACAAGTACACTTGCATAGATGTACTTTTGTACATATTCATGTGTCTATTATATATGTAGGTACGTGTAAATTTACATAAGTATATAAGTATATATACATGTCAGTATGTATGTAATGTATGTTGATATATTTAGTATATACGTACGAATTCTGACTATATCATTCATTATACAAATAATAATTTTTAAAAAAATTAAAAAAAATTTTAAATTGACCGATGAAATAAAAAAAAATTTAAAAAAACAAAACAAATAATATATTAATCAATATGCAGAAATAAACACAAACGAGATTTTGATTCGGTTGTAATACGTATCTTCTTTTATCTTTTGGAAGATTTTCACCAGAATCTGTGTTACAATCGGTACACAGCCTGTGATTAAGATAGTTTATATGAGGAGATATAATAATCCCGAGGAAACGAGTTCTCATCCAATTAGTGGCTAATGCTGCGTAAATTCTTGCAAACCGAATTTATATAAATGAGTGTATGTGCGTGAGCGTAAATGTGTATGTATAGGTGTGCGTGTATATAACTTTACCAGAAATGCGCATGTATCTGTATACGTATGTGTGTGTGTGTGTATGTGTGTGTGCGTGTGTGTGTGTGTGTGTGTGTGTGCATATATTTTTGTATGTATATACACTTAATTATATGCATACTTAAAATTATTCATAAACGTATGTAGATGTATGCTTATGAAGATGTGTATACACACACATACACACGCACACATATGTATATATATATATATATATGTGTGTGTGTGTGTGTGTGTATGTATATGCATATATATATATATATATATATATACAAATATACATGGACAAGCATTGTATGTGT
>NC_068986.1:31742072-31744575 GCF_001194135.2 Octopus bimaculoides | reverse complement strand
ATACACAGACACATACATGCATACATATATACATATAGTACATACACCCACATGCATACACAGATACATACGCACATATGTATAGCGAGAGGGAGAAAGAGAGAGAGATGCATATACATATATATGTATAGATATAAAGAAATATTCACACACATACATTATCGAATGTATATATATTGCATGCGCGCACACGCACACTCACACACAAACACACACACGCACACGCGCGCCATACTGTAAAACAAGTCATGTGACACTGTTATCTAATCATTTTCCTTAAATACACTTTACCCAACTTGGAAATAATCTGGATAATTGACGGGAATTACAGCTATTTCGGAGTTCTATCGAAAAATGCGCTATGTCTATCTAGTCGCATATCATCAGCTTCAATCATTACCAGCTCCGACACCAGAATCACCGTCTCCATCACCACCACCAACAACAACAACAACAACAATATCAACAACAACACCATCGCCACCAACAACAACAAGCATCAACAACAATGATAACATCAACCACCACTTTCATGATCATCATCATCATCATCCTCACCATTATTATCATCATCATCTTCGACATCATCGTCATCATCATCATCATCATCATCATCATCATTATTATCATCATCATCGTCATCATGTTCATCATCATTATTATCATCATCATCATTATCATCATCATCATCATCGTCGTCGTCGTCGTCATCATCATCACCATCACCACCACTGCTACCACTTACAACCACCACGACCAACACCACCATCGTCATCATCATCACCATCAACTTCTACCTGCAACCCACTATCACCACCACTACCACAATTCACAATCAGCTACCATCTTCATCCCCACCACCACAACCACCACAACCACCACCACCACCATCACCACCAACACTATCACAGCCACCACAACCAACCTCACCACAACTACCACCACAACCACCACCACCACCACCACAACCACCACCATTACTATTATTACTACTACCATTACCATTATCATTTCTAAGATCTTCGCTGACAGTTACAGTGCGTCGATAAAATTGTTCTAACTGCTAGAAACAGCAGCTATATATTGCTTTCAGAAACACATAACCACTGTCGCCCAGAAAAAAAAATGAACCAGGTAAAAACACATTGGATAATGTTGTCGTAGGTATACATTATTTCTGAAAACATGACAGATAGGCGCAGGAGTGGCTGTGTGGTAAGTAGCTTGCTTACCAATCACATGGTTTTAGGTTCAGTGGCACCTTGGGCAAGTGTCTTCTACTATAGCCTCGGGCCGACCAAAGCCTTGTGAGTGGATTTGATAGACGGAAACTGAAAGAAGCCCATCGTATATGTTTATATGTGTGTGTGTGTGTGTGTGTGTGTGTGTGTGTGTGTTTGTCCCCCCACCATCGCTTTATGGTCGATGTGTCTGCTAGATATAGCAACAAAATTTCAGCTTCTCAAAAAGGAAGGAACGAAATATGTATTTCTATTAGGATATGTGTTTCAATAGGATAATATAATTCGGGATATTTCGAAAAAAAATATTGAATGATCATAGCCGAATGATTTTTTTTATCATAGGGCTGCTTGATCATAATAATCTTGAGGTTAAACAACGAAAACCAAGAACGAAAGAGGCTATGGGTTGTGTCTTAAACCGCTTTTGTTCAAAACTCTACACGATCAGATATTTTTTAGGTTAAACAACAATAACAGCAACAACAACAACATCAACAACGGAAGAATGTATGAGTGGTGCGACATCTATGATCCTACGTCTGTTTCATCAGGTTGTTGTTAAACAATAACAACAACAACAACAGTTTGTCCACTGAAATTGTTATCTATTATAAACCATGTCTAAGCTTTGTTATCAATGCTTATGTCCCGATGACTAAAAATCTAGAAGATATCACACAGCCCTTATTATTAGATTTGAGATTCAAAGAGACCTAGATCTAACAAACGGTTTGTCCTTCGGTTTTCCTATTTCAAATCCCGACGAAGCCCAGTCTGCGTTTCAAGATTCCAAGCTCGATTCTATTAAGTTTCGTGCCTTGTAAAATACATGACCTTAGTAACAATGTGTCAGATATCCCTATTATATATATAGTCGTGTATTTTTGTGTATACTCTGTGCGTGTATATGCGCTTATATGCCCGGTTTCATGCATATGTGTACATGTCTATGTTTCAATTGCACGTATGCGTATGTGAGTGTGTGTTTATGTGGGCTGGGTGTTGTTACATCACAAATAATGTTTGTTTTAATCGTTAGAGAATTTCATTGGAGAGATAAATCGCCATTGTATCAAATTGTAATGTTTCTTTTGTGCCCTCGTAAACAATTAAACAAATCACCATTATTGCTCTTGTTCTATATGGTAGCAGCAGCAGCAGCAGCGGCGGCGGTGGTAGTAGTAGTAGCAGTAGTAGTAGTGGTAGTAGTAGTAGTAGTAGTAGTAGTAGTAGTAGTAGTAGTAGTTTCAATATTTCAA
>NC_068986.1:31740904-31742062 GCF_001194135.2 Octopus bimaculoides | reverse complement strand
TATACACTTACTTGTATATGTATGTGTACATCATATATATATATATATATATATATATATATTGATATATATTGATATTGGTATATGTATGTGTGTATATATATATATATATATATATATATATATATATCCATTGTTTTGGTTAGTTTAATAGAATATATCCTTTTAATAAGTTAGCTGTATATTAATAAAACCATTTGTAATAACAAATGTAGAAAAAAACACTATATTCACAGATTCACAAATCATACACGCACACACACACACATACACACACAATCACATGTACATATACATATACACGCACGGACATATATGTATGTATATAAATATATTCATAAATATACACATATATATATATATTCATGTAAATATATATAAATATATATTTGTATATGTATATTTATCTATAAATATATAATGTATCTAGGCCCTTGTATATATATATATATATATATATATATATACGAGAGCCTAGATACACACACTGTTATATACAAACCACAAAACGCGAACAAACAAATGTATTTATGATAGAGGAGAGAATTGAAGAGATTCTCCACAATAAAATAATGACTTTTCACCGCGCAATAATACTTTGGACATTAATATAAGAGCTATAGAAATTGTATTATTTTATGATTACTATTGAAAAATATATGTTATTGTGTTCACCATAGAAATATTACGCTGTACGATCACCATGGAAACAGTATACCGAACACTTGTGTGTATTGGTGTGTTTTTTGTTTTGTTTTGTTCTGTTTTTGTTTTTAAATTTTCTAACGTTTTTTTTTACGTTTTTCACTCATGTTGTGTATGAACTATTTTCCATATTATTTTAACCCAGAGGGCATTTGTGTGTGTATGTGTGTCTGTGTGCGGATGTATGCGTTTGTGTGTATACATGTGTGTACGCATGTGTGTATTTGTTTGTGAATATAAATCGAGTGTGGAAGTGAAGTCAGTGGGTGGTGATTGAATACGTTTGTATAGGCCTTGAAGTGTGTGTACAAAATACTTTCTCAAAAATTACTAAGCATGCGCGTGTGTGTGTGTGTGTGTGTGTGTGTGTGTGTGTGTGTCTGAAAGAGAGTATGGAGGAATAAGTCTGTAAATGAATAAGTGACTGAGTTTGCAAGTCTGTATGTATATATA
>NC_068986.1:31739055-31740549 GCF_001194135.2 Octopus bimaculoides | reverse complement strand
CCTATAAATATATATATATATATACACACACCTACGTTTGTATGAACGTATGTATTTATGTGTAAGTGTATGTATTTATGTATGTGTATGTATGTATGTATGTATGTATGTATGTATGTATGTATGTATGTATGATGTTACAGTCTCGTTACGCCGTACTAATAAAAGAACAGTGTCCGTTTTATCCAATCGTCCGAGTTAACCGATGGCAAGGGTTAATGTTATATGCGTATGTGATATTGAAAATATATACACTGTAAGCTAAACTTTAACAAAATTACAGCAATACTATAAACATCTTATTGCTGCATAAAAGACAAAAACATAAATATTTTAATAAGATTATTTAACATTACAGTTTGTAAAGTTAAAAAGTTTTACACTATAAACTGTTAATTTAATTTACCTGAAGAAAATGACAGGTAGGCTTCATGTGCTCGCGGTGAATATAGGAAAGGAGCGACTTGTCGACATGTATTTGCACTATAATTTTCCATGGATATAGATATGACTATGAGATAACTGAATAGAAGATGAGTCAAGAGCATTGTGTATTATCAATATTAGTGTTGTCTAAGGTGGCGATCTGGTAAAAACGTTAACACGCCGGGCGAAATGCTTAGCGGTATTTCGTCTGTCTTTACGTTCTAAGTTCAAATTCCGCTGAGGTCGACTTTGCTTTTCATCCTTTCGGGATCGATAAATTAAGTACCAGTTGCGTACTGGGGTCGATCTAATCGAGTGGCCTCCTCCCCAAAAATTTCGGGTCTTATGCCTAAAGTAGAAAATAATATCAGTGCTGTCTTAAAGCATGCGCAGACTGGGTTGTTGTCCAGGGGCCTCACTTGTCTGGGATTCCAATTGTGATCCTATATGTGTTATGGTTTACTGTCGTTAAAGAAATACCAGAGGCCCTGATCAATATTATGAGGTTTAACAACTACAGTAGTTTGAAGGATGAGTCGAATTTCAATTGTTTCCTTTGTCGATGTTGCTTGTGGAGAATAAGCTCCTTTAATGTTTTAAGATGTTGATAAATATTGTTGAACATAAATTTCTGTTAACAAGGCAATGTATTAAATCAGTGGTTCTCAAAGTGGGCGGCATTGCCCCCTGGGAGTGGTGGAAAGTTCCAATGGGACGTTGAAGAAAAGTGGGGCAATAATGGGGTAGCGATTCATGTAAAAACAACAAAATAATGGGGTCAACAGATTAAGTTTAATTTGTGAAATACAGTTGCTTTGAATTTGCTTCAGAAAGAGGTCTATGTTTGTGATGGTTAATTGGGGTGTGGGCGCTAGGAATGTGGCCTGGATATCAATGAGGTGGCAGCTTGAAAAAGTTTGGGAACCACTGTATTAAAGGATGTTATCAATGGAATCAGATGACCGTATCAGATAGATTTTAAGATGTATTTGTCTTGCAATTGATTTGATCTGAGTCTGTGTGTTGAAACTAAAACAATTACAGCATGGAAGATACATATTAGCCATT
>NC_068986.1:31737592-31737952 GCF_001194135.2 Octopus bimaculoides | reverse complement strand
GGGAAGAAGGGGATTACGGTCATGTTAATAATGTTAACTATACTGAGGAGAGCGATAAAAATGATGATGACGACGATGACGACGGCATTGATGCTGATGTCGATGTTGATGTTTATGATGATAATAACGATGACTATCATCTTGATGGTAATGATGATGTTGATGATAACAATAATAATAATAATTATAATTATAAGAACAACAATAACAACAAAACAACAACTACAACAACAACTATAATAATAATAATAATAATAATAATAATAATAATAATAATGTTTTTAAAAATAACACGGAAATTTAATATTAAATGTAATTAACCTTAGTATTTTTCTTTTTTAACTAAATCGTTATCATTTT
>NC_068986.1:31731042-31736636 GCF_001194135.2 Octopus bimaculoides | reverse complement strand
ATATATATATATATATATACGCGCACACACTCTCACGAGCCTGAGGCTTGATACGAGGCTTAGATTTCTCAAAGAGAACACCCAGAATTTCTGCGGACGTGAGTACAGTGTGGTGGTCCAGATGAATGAAACTCCCGATTATCACATGACATGTGTGCTTCCTTTGCTTAATAACGTCATTTCCGGTAGAAATGTTTTTGATCACCAGCGACGAATATCGTTTATTCTCATCCTACATTTTGCTACAACTACCTCTGTCTTCTACACTTTTGTTCAGTTCTATTTCTTTTTAGTTTTATTTATATTATCATATTACCAATATACCTGCCCTTTCAGTATATATATATATATATGTGTGTGTGTGTGTGTCTGTGTGTGTGTGTGTGTGTATTTATACACACATGTACATATATCTATACTCACATATATATGTACATATCTATATATACATATATATATATATGTGTGTGTGTGTGTGTGTGTGTGTGTGTGTATGTATGTATGTATATATATATATATATACATACATATATATATATACATACATACATACATATGTACGTACGTATATTTACACACATGTACATATATATATACTCACATATATATGTACATATCTATATATATATATATATATATATATATATATATATATATATATATATATATATATATATATATATATATATATATATATATATATGTATATGTATATATATACATACATACATATATATATACATATATATACATATATACATATGTACTTTCGTATATTTACATGTGCACAACACATGTATGCATGTATGTACGTATGTATGTATGCATGTGTGTGTATACTTGTGTGTACGTGCGTGGGTGAGTGGGTGTGGGTGTGTGTGAAAATGTGAATTGGTAGAGTTACTAGGACGTCGATGAAACTGTGTTAATATTTTGATCTCTGTGTTCTGAGTTCAAATCACAGGCAGGATAACTTTGCCTTTCATCCTTTTGGAGTCGATAAAGGAGATATTAGTGTAGGCTAATACAGCTCTCTATCTCTCTCTCTCTCTCTCTCTCGACTTGAGTGAGAGAAAGTTGTGGTGAAAGAGTACAGCAGGGTTCGCCACCATCCCCTGCCGGAGCCTCGTGGAGCTTTAGATGTTTTCGCACAATAAACACTCACAACGCCCGGTCTGGGAATCGAAACCGCGATTCTATGACCGCAAGTCCGCTGCCCTAACCACTGGGCCATTGCGCCTCCACAGCAAGTTAAATACACTGAGGTAAATTCTTTTTGAAAGATCAATTGATTTGGTGTTCGAACTTCAAGTCGTATGATGTTCACCATAAAGATTACGCAAATGCTTTCTTGTCTGAGCAAGAATGAAGGATATTAACTGTAACTACTCGTTATAGGATATTCTAAATTGCTGGGCTTGATGAAAGGCAGTATCTATAAACCCTTAGAGTATTTCTCTGGTTGGTAACATTTTCTGTGTTGGTAAGCTGGCTTTGTCTTCTGAGGAATTGGCATAAGGGTTATCTTAAACGCCTTACGCTCAATGGAGCTCATCCTTCTCCAACCCTGATCACAACCGACTTCTTTCAGAAAGAAAAAATAACTTAATGACTGACTGAGTGGGAACCCTAAACTGGATTGGTAATTTGTGCATCGAACCCTCGACATTATTTGAATATTGAGCGGAGAAAACCGGAACGAATACCGAAAAGAATCCTCTCCCGCGCTCTCGCGTCTCTGCCAAGTCACCGTTTAGATTCCAGCTTAAACTTTATCGTGTATGTGTCTCTGGTGGAAAATGTGATCAGAGAGGGATTTCATAAGATAGCAGCTCTAGAAGAGAAGGTTTAGTCTGAGTGTTTAGTACGAAGTCTGGGATGATATACAATAGGGATGCCGATAAGAGACAAGTACATCTAATCACTTTGTGTAAAGATGGCATAAAGAACCGAAACCATTCTAGTAATGGTCGACGAGACGATGAGAAAACATTGTTTACTTGTGTAATATTAAAATTTAGAATAAGGCGGTGAGCTAACAGAATCATTACCGCGTCGGAATAAATGCTTATCAAGGTGGCGAGCTGGCAGAAACGTTAGCATGCCGGCCGAAATGCTTAGCGGTATTTCGTCTGTCTTTACGTTCTGAGTTGAAATTCCACCGAGGTCGACTTTGCCTTTCATCCTTTCGGGGTCGATAAATTAAGTACCAGTTACGCACTGGGGTCGATGTAATCGACTTAATCCCTTTGTCTATCCTTATTTGGCCCCTCTATGTTTAGCCTCTTGTGGGCAATAAAGAAATAAGAGACGTTAGCATGCCGGGCGAAATGCTTAGTGGTATTTCGTCTGACTTAACGTTCTGAGTTCAAATTCCGCCGAGGTCGACCTTGCCTTTCATCCTTTCGGGATCGATAAATTAAGTAGCAGTTGCGTACTGGGGTCCATCTAATCGACCGGCCCCCTCCCTCCCCAAAAATGTCGGGCCTTGTGCCTCCGAGTTGAAATCCCACCGAAGTCAAGTTTGCATTTCATACTTTGAAGATCGATAAAATTAAATACCAGTCAAGTAAAGGAACGACATAATCGATTAGCGCCCCACCCCACCCCGAAAAATTTCAGGCCTTGTACCTTTAGTAGAAATGTTTATTAAAGCGACGAGCGAGCAGGATTGTTATCGCGACATTTTTGCCAACATTTTAAGTTCAAATGCGGCTGAAGTCGACTTTTCCTAGCATCCTTTCAGAATCGATAAAATGTGTTCTAGTTGAGAACTGGGGTAGATGTAATCGACTTCCTCCCCCACCCTTGAAATTTGTTGGTCTTGCCCTAAAATAGATAGAATTATTAAAATACAGAATCCCTTACAAGATAATATGATAATGTTGAATTGTCTTCACTTGAAAACTGAACCCGCATCTCACACTCAATTTATTTGTTGCTGTACGTGACTGGCCTCTAAGGTTACATAGATATTAATAACTATTATTAAAAATGTAGAGTTGCTTACAAGATTATATGATTATCAAATCTAGAAATCTGTTCAGTTAAGATATTCGACATTGCATTAGCAAGCAATGAATAATCTGCTCTTATCTGATCAGCTAAAATAAACCGTAGCTATTTAACACTGTAACTTGCAGCATCGCTTATAATGTCGGAAGTTTTGTGTGTGTGTGAAAGAGTCTTTCTATATGTGAACAGAAAAAGAGAAGACACATAGAAACGTACACACACACACACACACAAACACACACGCACACGCACACGCACAGATAGATATTGACAAATACATATATTCATACGTACGTACATACACAACCAAATATATACACACACACACATACACACAAAGCTACATACATACATACATACATACATACATACATGGAGGAATATTCTATCAAAAATAAATACTAAAAAAATACACATTTTGCATTGCCCAAAAGCAGATCAGGGCCATCGGGCGGAACAGAAAATGGATTTTGCTTGCCTTATTATTTTTTTATGAAGTATGTAAGCACTCAAACTTCAGCCGTTGATTTCTTTATTCTGAGCAGCCAAAACTTCTATGAACTGGAAACATGTTTGTCTTTTCTCCATCCATTTTTTTTCTCTCCTCATTTATTCTTTCTACAGAAAAATGAACGAATGAAACTTAAAAGAGTTTTCCTTCTATTCTTCGTGGGCGTAACCCTAATACTTGGTCTTTTTACCTCGCCTTCGTGTTATTTATAATTTTTACACTATATATATATACATACATAAAAGTAACTGTGTGGTAAATAGCTTGCTTACCAACCACATTACTACACATAAATGCCTCACGCTATGAGGGACTCATAGAGTGAAAACTACCATAATAAATAAATTTATTATGGTAGTTTTGACTTTATGAGTCCCTCATAGCGTGAGGAATTTATGTGTAGTAATGCCCTTAATATAAATAAATATATTTAAAGGGAATAATTATAATTTTTCCCTTACGAGGTTTTTTCACGCTGATTACTTGATAAATTCTTATAAATATCTTATCCTATTTTAAATTTATATATATATTCATATACATAAATGACAATTTCTGTCTGTTTGTGGCTGTGTGTTTGTAAATTTGTTACTTAAACTCCTCTGAGACTATTCAACCGATGTTGATGAAACTTGACACGCGGGGTGGGGGCTTATGCCCATGCGGTCACTTACGCGCTTGGAATTTCAAAACAATCGATAACTTTTAATCAGCACTGACTTTTCAAAACTCAGTAGGACATTTCAATACAAATTCTCATATGAACGTTATTTTCTGTCATAACTTTTAAAGTTTTCAACCGATTTTCTTGAAATTTTACACACAGATGGAATATGCGCTACGAATGAGTTGAATGGGTTTTTATGCACATACACAAAAATAACGACGACACGGGTTCGCTACCAGACTCTGGTCATTTTTCCTCAAATTGGTCCTAAACATTAATATAGATTTCAATTTGACGAAAAATGTTTCATGGGTATAAACAGACATCTTATTAACGGTAATCTCCTTAGCATTTGCTAATCCTGCATTTCAATACGAATCGTGGAATATGCGGTAAGGATTGGTTGAGACAAATAAATTTTTACCTAGGCCACTCAAGCAAGGCGTAAGATGATTTTCGATTAACTGATTAACGAAATTTGGCCCAAATTGTTGTGGGGTTAAAATGTTCATCAATTATTTCAGCATTCTCATGTTGCTGTAACATGTATTTTCTTAACTCCTGCACTTAGAATTATCGATTCTAAACGTTGCAACGTTGTGTCCTAAAACATGTAACATGTATTTTCTTAACACCTGTACTTAAAATTGTCGGTTCTAACTGTTGCAATCGATATTTGGTTCTCACGATCAGTGGAACTATACCCATGAAACACAGGCGTCAAATTAAGTGCTTTTTCTTTAAATTATTTTTTTTGTTTACTATTCAAACTTCTATGTTCTTTTCATAGCACTCCTTTACAATGGAAACATCAAACGATTCTCATGTTCCAATTCCACACGTATTCTTTTGTATTATTGTTTCGTGAATGAATTTTCGTACGCCTTCTATTATCTGTCCTATGTCTTGATTTCAATTTTCGTCTGAGGGAAACTACGCATTGTAATGGGTTCTGGGAATATCCCTGCTCCCGGGTATTACTGGGTACCTCAGCTTATACACACACACACACACACATACGTCTTGTACCCATATATGCATGTATGTATACATATAGCTGTAGGTATGTACATATAAGTATGGATATATGCATATATCTATATATTATTTATATTATAGATAGATAGATAGATAGATAGATAGATAGATAGATAGATAGATAGATAGATAGATAGATAGATAGATAGATAGATATGCATATACATATATATATATGAGATTTCTACGAGAATTCTTCGTGAAAAGTTTAATTTAATATATATAGATATATATATACATATATGTACACACACACACACACATACACACACACACACACACACACATATATATATATATATATATATATATATATGTGTGTGTGTGTGTGTGTGTGTGTGTGTGTGTGTGTGTGTGTGTGTG
>NC_068986.1:31729072-31731032 GCF_001194135.2 Octopus bimaculoides | reverse complement strand
GTGTCTGTGTGTGTGTGTGTGTATACAGACAGACAGATAGATAGATAGATAGATAGATAGATAGATAGATAGATAATACAAATTATCATAACAATTCCTATAGAAAATCTCATATATAACGAAAATAGTAATATATATTACCCATACGGATATTGTGTAAATACGATAACACACTACCGTCGTAGACATTTTCATATCGCTCAGATATGAACGACATTTTTAGAGAAGAGAGTTACCCCCATTGTTAATTCAGATTGAAATTACAGATTAAGAGAAAAAACCTCAAACTAGACAGCTGACCGAAAATAATGACGTTTCCACGAACGATAAAAAAATTTCAGAAGAGAAAGACAATTTTAAAAAACACAAAAAAAAAAACGGACAAAAATACATTACATATTTTTGGTCTTTCGTTTCACCTGTTATTTTTACCATTATTACTATTATTATTAGTTTTATCCGTATTATAGCTAATATTTGTATTTTCCTTATCATTATTATTATTATTATTATTATTATTATTATTATTATTATTATTATTATTATTATTATCATTATTATTATTACTATTATTGTTGCTGTGGTTGTTGTTGCTGTTGCCGTTGTTGTTTCTACTATTATGTTTACTATTATTATTACAATTATCATTCGTATTTTTATTATTATCATTATTATTATCATCATTGTTATTATTAACATTATTAACATTTTAGTACTACTACTATTAATATTATTATTATTATTATTATCATTATTATTATTATTATTATTATTATTATTATTATTATTATTATCATTATTATTATTATTATTATTATTATTATTATTATTATTATTATTATTATTATTATTATTATTATTATTATTATCATCATTATTATTATTATTATTGCTGTTATTAGTATTATTATTGCTGTTATTATTATTATTATTATTATTATTATTATTATTATTATTATTATTATTATTATTATTATTATTATTATTATTATTCATTACTGAGTTCTTTAGGAGTGTGTGTGGCTGTGTCTGTGTATGTCTGTGTGTGTCTGTGTCTGTGTCTGTGTCTGTGTGCGCATGCGTGCGTGCGTGCGTTTTGTTGGTGCGTCTTGTTAGTAATATCGTGTGTTGTTTTTTTTTATATAAATATTTATCAGAATAATGGAAAAATTAAAATGATAATAACGTGTGAAAGATCATTCGAGTCAATTTGACAGGGACATTGCAAACGATAAGCGCTGGATATAACCGAGACCTGACATAGAATTTATCACTGTTTCAGCCTCTTCCGCCGTCATCATCATCATCATCCCCACCGTCATCGCCACCCTCATCCACTGATTACACACACACACATACATATACACATACAAGCATACACACAGACACACACATATTCTCTCTCTCTCCCCTTCGCTCTCTCTCTCTCTCTCTCTCTCTCTCTCTCTCTCTCTCTTCTTCTCTCTTCCTCTCTCTCACTACCATTACACTGGTTTATTTTCAATGATCAAAGTATTGATCCGGATAACTTTTATTATATCTTATTTTTCCTTTTATTATATATTATATTTATTATATTCATGCTTTTTTTTTTGGTTTCATGTTTGTAGAATTTTTCTATATATTTTTTTTTGTTGTTGTTGTGGCGTTTTTGAATTTATATATTTTTTTTTAATGTTTTTAAACATTTTTTATACTCTTCCTTTGTTTTTGTTGAAGAAAACTCGTTTTAATTTATTTATTCTCATACAGCTTTTTTTAAAATTTGTTGTCATTAATTTTTGTGGCGAGTTGAATTCTTATATTTGTTGTTGTTGTTGTTGTTGTTGTTGATTTTCTGGGTGGATATCGAGGTTATTGTAATCGTTCGTGTTGATTAAATTCCTTTGTTTTCCTCACTCACGCTCTCTTCACGATGCATATATACATACAAATATATATATATATATATATATATATA
>NC_068986.1:31723571-31728881 GCF_001194135.2 Octopus bimaculoides | reverse complement strand
GATCTGTTCATCTTTATATGTTACTTCTCGTACACATTGAGTCTCTTTACATTCTCTGGTTTTCTTTCTTAAACATCGTCACTACTACCTTCACTATCACACAATTGCCACAAAACCGCTGCGCCACCATTGCCACCACCACCACAACCAGTACCACTATCATCATCATCATCACCGTTATTACCAAACAATCGGCAGCAAAATAGCCGCATCGTGGTTTCTTCACCTGCTAGAAATAGAAACCAAATATCCCTCAAATTAAGGCGGCGAGTTGGCAGAAACATTAGCACGCCGGATGAGGTGCTTAGCGGTTTTTCGTCTGCCGCTACGTTCTGAGTTCAAATTCCGCCGAAGTAGACTTTGCCTTTCATCCTTACGGGGTCGATAGATTAAGTACCAGTTACGCACTGGGATCGATGTAATTGACTTAATCCCTTTGTCTGTCCTTGTTTGTCCCCTCTATGTTTAGCCCCTTGTGGGCAATAAAGACATAAGAAACCAAATTTCCCTCAAATCGCATTAAACCATCTGTAAAAGGATTCGTACAAAAGATATGCAAAAACAAAATGCGCGATGCTCAAGGCTGGAACAGTTTGCATCATGGGGTTTCTCATTCAGCACACTTTGGGACCAAACGACAATACAAGAGTTTGCTTTCTATAACAGACGCTGATAACTGCGGTCTGTGGTTTCATTTCGTCCAGCGCGCCGACTTCATAAAGTATGTGACGGTACATACAAAGTTGTTTATCTATCATTTGTAGCGAGCTATAAAATTCAATGCCAAAAAGTAGTGCCAAAGTTTCGTTTTTGCAGCGGCTGCAAATGGATCGTTGTTTTATATAAATACAAAACAAGAAAAGCGAAATCCATTTGCTTGAAAAAAAATGTACGAAACTTTAAACAGTAAATTTTTCACTTTCTTACTTAGATGGAATGATATATATCAACTGCGTCTCATATATTGCCACAAGTTTACATGCATCCCCGCTTCTAGGGAAGGAGGGAGGGAAATAATCTATTAATTTTCCCGCTGGGGAAAGCAGTAATCTTGACTGGATGGTACATTTACCCAAATCCACAATCGTCATAGCTAAAGCCTTTCACTGCATGCGATGTTATATACAGAGTACATGCTTATTCCTATGAAACTGAATATACAACAGATGACGTTTCAAGTTTATCACCGGTTATTTATTGACCATTCAGTGACTTGAGGACTGACAGCTATTTTGGGTATATCAATCAAATTTCAAGGAAATGTCTGAAATCTTTCTATGCAGCCAGCAGTTTGAGCAGGTGTTCGTTGCCAAATGCGGCACAAAGATGAATTAGTTGTTTGTTCACTCACATTTTACGTTATATTTCACGTTATATTTTTCTGTATAGTGGAGTGTCGATTAGAAATTCAAATAAACATGGAGTGAGAAGTTGGTATTTTCAAACAAGACTACTATAAATTATTTTGTTCCTCACAAGTTGCATAGATACTATTTCGTCTCTCTCGCCATCATAAATTACCATGCATTGTCCACGACGCTAGCTGAGAAATGGTTGCTATGGCTTTCTTAGGGTAGTACCTGGTGGTGTGTTGTCTGACACACGGAGTATTTGACAGCAACCCTTGTCGGGCAATACACTGAGCCAATAATTGGTCAGTTGGGAAGCTGTATTCACCCACGGTGATATTTTATTCACAAAATGTGATGGTTTAAAATACACGTATTATGCGGTATGGTTGACACTACAACATGGAAGGCACGCTCAGATTTTGGAAATTTTTGGTAATTCAAGGAAAAATTATTTTTATAATTACTAAAGCCTCGTCCACATGAGCGAGCAGTACCCAGCGGGCACACGTTAGATACCTGTTATCAGACAGAACTGATGGTCAAACAAGTGGAGTGCTCAGGGCTATCACTGTGTGGAATCAGCAGACAACGGCCACCTACCTGGTGGTTTGCTGTCGGGCATCATTATAGTACATAACTCTATGCTTTAACTATCCTGCAGTTATTTATGCGACACACTCTATGGAGATCGTACCACATACTGCCACCGCTGACCACCTACCAGCTACAGTTGCCCGACTAGGGTTGCTGTCAAATACCTCGTGTGTTAGACAACACACCGCCGGGCACTACCCTAAGAAAGACATAGCAACCATTTCTCCGTTAGCGTCGTGGACGATGCATGGTAATTTTCAAAGTATTTTTATTTTTACAAAAAAAAATGCGCCTTCCATTACTGCAAAATACAGTAAACAACAACAAAACCACAATTCTATAGGCAAACCGATATTACAACCACCAACACGCTTCTTTATTACTACCACTGCTACTTCCGACACCATCGAATTCCCCGCTAGATGTTGCCACTGTTATGTTTATTAATTTTCTGGTTGTTTTTTTTTTTTCATCTTTGCCTTCTTTTCTCCTCTTTTTAATTCAAATTTCGAAGTTTCATGCGGTTTTGACGATCCAGCATACGATTTTCTTTAGAATTGAATATTTAACATTTTTTTTTATTATTTTCATTAATGTTGTAGTTTTTTATTATTGTTTCCATTTTTTCCGGGGTTTTTTTTTTCTTTTTTTTTTCTTTTTTTGAAAAATGTCTTCCCATTTTGATCCTGGCCGAGCGGCTTGTTGGAGAAAATTGTCTTTGACAATTCATGGATGTGCAATGTTCCTTTCAGATTTCTTTGTTTCCAATATCCTGTTGTGACGGAATTTCATTAGGCAAGAAGTTACGTTGTATGATGGCAGCTTCGTGTAGTGTAGAATGAGTGGTAGTGTGAGGTAAAGTACAAAGGTGGGGATAAAATTAATGATGATAATAATAATAATAATAATAATAATAATAATAATAATAATAATAATAATAATAATAATAATAAGGTAATAAAATTGTGAGAAATATGCGGATGTTAAGTCGATGAGTAGATCAACCTCTTCAACTACCTGCATCACCTACGCCCTCTTTTTCTCTCTGAAGTAATATTTAGATGTTTTGGAGTATGTTTCTCACTTGTTTCAGTCATTGGACTGCGACCATGCTGGGGCAACGCCTTCTCGTGTTTTAGTCGAACAAATCGCACCCAGTACTTATGTTTTATTTATTTATTTATGTATTTATTAAGTATGGTACTTATTCTATCGATCTCTTAGGCCGAACTACTAATTGCAGTGATGTAAACAAACAAACACCGGTTGTCAAGCAGGATGGGGAAGCAAATATACAAAGGCACGCATGCAAACACACACACACACACACACGTGTATGTATATATATATGCATGTATTTATATGTATATCAATACCTATATATATATATATATATTTAATTTTCAGCCATGTAACGGCACACACGGCACATGTGCTTTTCTCAGGCTATTCTCCTTCTCTCTGAACTTTTTCTTGTCTCCTATTTCTAACGAGGAACTCTGCTCGAAACGTTGTCACCCAACCTGTCATTTTTTTTCCATCCTGAACTTTCTCTGAGCATCAATGTGTAGACGCCTTTTTGACTGACGTTGTTTTTCCTGTTTTTCATTTTAGTTATTTTCCTATATATATATATATATATATATATATATATATATATATATATATATATATAAACATTTAAATCATCTCAAACATGCTTGGAACACATTTGATCGCTACAATGTCCGTATTCACTGTTAATTTGCCGTGGAGTACTTTTCTTCTTTTCGGCAATAAATGTTTAAGGACACCATCAAACATTTCAATGCATTCACCTGTCTCTTATCAGAATGGTGAATGCAATTATAGCTCCTTGGCCATCATCAGCACTGTGTACTGCAAGACAGACAACCCTCCTTTTTATTCATCTGTGTGTGTGCGTTTGTGTGTGTGTGTGCGTGCGTGTTTGTGTGTGTGTGAAAGAAATTGTTGTATACAATGCTCAGGTGTACTACAACTAAGGAAAAAAGCCACCAGGTGTACTGTCGGCGGATTTCAGGAAGCATGGAAGTTTGAAGGATGTAGTGTCTCGACGCGTAACGACTGATGCGTGTAGTTTACTCCATGCTTCAGCAATTCTGAGTGGGAAAAAATGTTTCCAAAAGTCATGGATGCTGTGTTGCTGTTTTGATTTTGTGATCATATCCACGAGTGTTTGACATATGGAATTCAAAAAGGTGCCCAAAATTGTTGTTGGCAAAATGATGGATAATCTTGTGGGTATCTACCAAGTGAGTCGCCAAACATCTGAACTTCAATGTGTCCATGCCCAGGGAAGCAAGACATACGGTATATGTATTTAGTGTGCAGAACACACAACTCAGGAGTATTTTCTATCTTCCATAACTAGTTCGGGAACTTTTCGATACCATTTCGTATACTCACCTTTATCTCTCTCTCTCTCTCTTTTCTCTCACTCTCTCTCTCTCTCTCTTTCGACATCTATCTAGCAATATGTCTATCTGTCTGGCTATCTGTCTAAGTTCTTGCTTCTACGTTTACACTCTTCAATTTTTCTCACTCACTTCCCCCCTTCCTCTCTCTTTCTCTCTCTCTCTCCCTCTCTCTCTCTCTCTCTCTCCATCTCCAGTATGTTCTTCAGTGTCAAAGGTTTGAAGACCAAGAACGTATCCATATCTACTTAGGTGCCTAAACGACGTTACCAACGCGTTCTCGTTTGCAAGTGACGGCTATGCTTTACCAAACTGAGATTCCTTTACATTTTTGCATATTTTTGTTTTGTATTATATATTCTTTATTTATTCCATACGTTCCTGATGGTTAAGGGCTAAAACGGATTCTGCACTATTTTCAATTCGTGATTTAATTCCCATGGTCTTTCTTTCTTTCTGTGTTGTAGGTTCTTTTTGTCTTTTGTTTTTTCTTCTTTCGTGTGTGTTTGTGTATTTGTTTTTTGTTCGGCTTTTGTTTTTTTCACGTTTTTTTTTTGTTTTGCTTTTCTTATCTACTTTGCATGCAAACTCACGAAGGTTCGATCGATTGACGTGTCCAACCAATAACTGAGTACCGGATCTTTCCCGTTCGATTGACTGATAACTTTTCACTGTTTCGGTTCTTTTTGTTATTGTTGTTCTTGTTGGTTTTCTTTCTGTTATTGTTGTTGGTGGTGGTGGTGGTGGTGGTGTTAGTGGTGGTGCTGTTGCTATTGTTGTTGCTGTTAATCGATGACAATGATGATGACGACGACGACGACGACGACGACGACGACGACGACGGCAGCGGCGGCGATGATGATGATGATGATGATTTCTTAAATTATACAACAAATAATAAAACAAAAGCAAATAGGTTATAACAGAGC
>NC_068986.1:31722297-31723135 GCF_001194135.2 Octopus bimaculoides | reverse complement strand
GAGGAGGAGGAGGAGGAGGAGGAGGAGGCGGGGTGTGACAAGTAGAAGAAATAATTTGATACGAGCGTTACTTATGTTACCGCTATTGTTTCTACGGCTACTGCTGGTGATGATGATGATGATCTTGTTATTGCTGTTACCGCTGTTGGTGCCAGATTCTGCTTATCAATAAATATATGAAGCAAAAGAAATGATTTCCTTTTGTTCAATAAGTCACTGTGATATTATTATTATTGTTGTTATTGTTGTTGTTGCATATATATACTAATAATTTGTTTTTAAAAAAAATGCACTTTAGGAATTCCTTTTCTCCTTTGGACAGTCAGAGCTATCAGCAATGGAGTAGATTGATAGGGTTGTCTTATGTAGATTACCATGGCATGACTTGGCCTTAGAGTCCGATAGAATAAGTACTAGGCTTACAAAGAATAAGTCCTGTGGTCGATTTGCTCGACTAAAGGCGGTGCTCCAGCATGGCCACAGACAAATGACTGAAACAAGTAAAAGAGTAAAAGAGAAAGAGAGAGTACTATTCTATTAATTTTGCAAACTGTTACTCAGAGTTCCACGTGACCGTTCATCAGGCAGTTGTGATAAAACACAACTGTCTGACGAATGGTGACGGAAAACTCTGAGTAGCAGCTTGTGAATATTTTTTCGGCTTTCATAAAATGGCATTTTGCTTTACCTTTTGGTATTCAAATGCTATTTTATCGACCATGATTTGTACCTGCGTGTGTGAGAGAATATTTCCAATCATTCGCCATGATTTTTTTTCATTTTCTCTTTATTTATTTCCTCTTACTCCTTTCTGTCGAAGAGCGTAAGCTCGAAATGT
>NC_068986.1:31721444-31722119 GCF_001194135.2 Octopus bimaculoides | reverse complement strand
TATATATATATATATATATATATATATATATATATATATATAGAGAGAGAGAGAGAGAGAGAGAGAGAGAGAGAGAGAGAGAAAGAGAGAGAATGATTCACACACGACGGTCTTCCATCAACCAGCTTTTCTATTCACAGTGGTTATCTCAAGGCTCTGGTGTAAAACACTTTCTTCACAACGTGAGATAGAATCCAATGCGTTCTCCTTGAAAATTCTTCTCTATTTTTCATATTCCATGCTGCTTTGAACTTAGGACATCACGGAACGTTACAAAGCCCCACAAGTTATTTCCAGTATTTGTTAGTTTTGTGGCATTTATTCTGCCTTATATACACTATTTTACAAAGCATGATGCCCGCACTATGTAATTCACTGATATTTTATTTGTCCACATATTTATTCATTTATTTATCTATTTATTCCTCAACCCATTCATTCCGCTCTAATCACTCATTATATATAAGTATAAATTCATATATCTTAGTGAATTTTCTTTGCTTATTTTTTGTCATAATTTTCAATTCCTTATCACTGAATGCTATTTGTATTATCTTTTCGTATAATTTATTCCTTTATTCAACCAATTCCTCTGTTCCTTTGCTTTCTTTTTTAATTTTATTATTTTCTATATATGTATACATGCGCATGTATGTAATATACATATATATATAT
>NC_068986.1:31719928-31720958 GCF_001194135.2 Octopus bimaculoides | reverse complement strand
ATATATATATATATATACACATACATACATACATATATATGTTCAATTATCTAGTTAACGCTACAAAAGCAACTGTTTATCAAATCTATATTCGTTAAGCACCATTGAGTGTAAATCTTGCTGTAGGATATAATGGCGGCGGGCGGCGAGGGGTTGCGGTGATGATGATAGCTGTGGTGGTTTCGGTGGTGGTATTTCAGCGACCGTCGTAATCACCAAGACACTCAAGATGCTTGTTTCAAGGCAATAGTTACCTTTATTAAACACCTTAAAACAACGATTCTTGAGAAACAAAGATGGCGCCACAAACGTTAAACATGCATGTTGATAGAAAAGTGTGTGAATTTAGTAGTCGACATGATGTGGATTAAATATCTCAAGAAATATTTTAAGTGGAAAAGGAGAAGAGAATCCTCAAAATGGCGGAACTGTTCTAAATTCTACTTCTTCCATTTTTTCTTTCTTTTACTTCCTTCTTCTCACTGCTTTTTATCCACTATTGACCATGGTCATTGTCATGGTGATAGTGGGTGTATGTATTGATGTCTTTGCATGTATAGATATGTGCGTGTGTGTTTATGTTTGTGTTTGTGTGCATGTGTATTTATATGCACGCATGCATATAAATAAATGTTCATAAATACTTATATGCATACATTATAGATACGCCTATATATTAATACATGGGCATACATATATACATATATAGATATATTTTTTTTAAATAACGTCGACCACTAACGTGGACAATTAATGCGCTAGAAATAGATCACATCTTGTGTCTATTAAGACCTAAATTGTTCTCAATATGAAATATAGCAGCATACCAAAAGGTGAGCGGGCAAGACATTTAAAATCACCTAAAAAAGCATTCTTAAACAGGAACCGGTTTCGGATTTAACAAATTCTGGTTTAAGAATGCTTTTTTAGGTGATTTTAAATGTCTTGCCCGCTCACGTTTTGGTATGCTGCTATATTTCATGTTGAGAACAATTTAGGTCTTAATAGACACAAGATGTGATCTATTTCT
>NC_068986.1:31716145-31718504 GCF_001194135.2 Octopus bimaculoides | reverse complement strand
TATATTTTTTTTAAATAACGTCGACCACTAACGTGGACAATTAATGCGCTAGAAATAGATCACATCTTGTGTCTATTAAGACCTAAATTGTTCTCAATATGAAATATAGCAGCATACCAAAAGGTGAGCGGGCAAGACATTTAAAATCACCTAAAAAAGCATTCTTAAACAGGAACCGGTTTCGGATTTAAAATAAAGTATTATTCTTTTGCCTTTCGCAGTTGATCATTTCTTTATTTTGAAAATAATGAACAGTTTAAATTTTCTTTTTGCACGAATGTCTGGATTTCACTGCGTGGAACATTTCTATTCTATAAATATTTCCCTGTAGTCACTCATAATCTTAGAAACCTAAACATCTCACATTTGGCCCATCGATATCTTTCAATCCTACACCAATTATCAAATCTCAGATAATTAAGTAACGAATCACAAATTATCAACAGCTGAAGACAACCACCAAAATTGTAAGAGACTCGAAACAATAGCGAAATTCACATTAGAAGAAGAAAAAGCGTAGGTAAGAAAATGCGTAGACCTTCATAGTAAGACTTGTGAAATAGTGAACAGAGCAAAACAAAAAAGAAAATCAAGAATAGGAAGGAACTCGAGGTTAATGCAAATATGAATTGTAAAACAAAAATCTCATTTACAGCATCGCATGCCCACAATGCAGTGAGAATTATATCGGGTCAAACAAAATCAAAATCAATATATCGGGTTAGGGTACACAAACAACAAATCAAGCAACAAATCCCTTTAAAATGTTCAGTATTTTAAATCATTTCCTAATTTTCTTTTATATCACATGCCTACGATGCAATGAGAATTATATAGGGCCAAACAGGATCAAAGTTAATACATCTGGTTAGGGTACACAAGTAACAAATCAAAGATTCCTCTCTTAAAAAATGCTCAGTATTTCAAATCATTTCCTATTTTTCTTTTCTAGAACAAATTTGTTCTCTTCACCATATTTCTTTCATTCTTTTATTTTTTTTTCTGTCCTGTTTCTATCTAAAAACATTCACTAACATTAAAAGTGTTTGGATCTAAACATAGACAAAATCACACTCTATCCTAAACGAAAATCCAGTTCTGAGAATTTAAGTCACAATTTAAAGATTAGGTCAATTTCCTTTCTGCAAGAACGGATTATTTCAGGAAATTTGAAGTGTTCTCTCTCATAGAATAACTAAATTACTTATATCTTATGTAGCTTTGCTTAAGCTTAAGGGAAGATTAATGGATTTGAGAAACATGTCATGGCTGCCTGTCTTTCTCACTCGCTCTCTTTCTTTCTCTCTCTCTCTCTCTCTTTCTTGCTTTCTTTCTTCATCTCGTCTTTCGTTCTTTCCCATCTTTTTATATTGATTCTTTCTTCTTTCTTTCTGTTTTCATTTGTCTCCATCCCAAACTTGTACTCTTTTTTCTCTTCCCTTCTCTTTTCTATACATGCCCCCTCTCACCTTCCCACTCTTTCCCACTCTCTCCCTCCCTTTCTCTCCTTATCGCTCCCTCTCTTCCCTCTCACCCCTCCTTCCTTATTTCTTACATTCTACCTTTCTCCCTCGCTCTCTTCCTCCTACATTCTCTCCCACGCCCTCTCACCTTTCCTCTCTCTCTTTCTCCCTCCCTCTATCACCTTCTATCTCTCTTTTTCCCTTTCTCTCTCTCTCTCTCATGTTGGCTTATTGTTATGTCAGTATGTCAGTTGGTGACGTTATTTCAATGCTGTGTACGTGTGAGATATGAGACAGATTTAACTGTTTTCTCTTGCAGATCAAGTAACAACGAAGAGGCTCTCTTCTCCCTCTCTTTCTGCATCTCTCTCCTTCACTCTTCCTTCTTCTCTACACTTCCCTCTATCACCCTCCCTCTCTCTACATCCCTCTCCCTCCCTCCCTTTCGTCTTTTCTCTCCCTCCCTGTTTCCCTCACCTTCTATCCTTTCTCTTTCAAACCATCTCTCTCCTCTCTCCTCTCTCCTTTTTTTCCTTCCCTGCTTCTCCTTCTCTCTCTTTTTTCCTTCCCTGCTTCTCCTTCTTCTTTCTTCTTTCTCTCTCTCTCTCTCTCTCTCCCTCTCCCCATTCATTTACTACGGTTTTATGTCTGTTAATGATGTTGTTCCGGGTGGCGGTGGAGTGGTCACTAAAATATAATAACAGTCGAGTACTCAGACTGATCGACTGGACAACAGCCCGGCAATGGATAACCTTGCGCCGGCGCCACAAATTATCATTTATTTATTGGGCGATAAAAATTCTTGCAAATTCCATCCATTTTCCGTTTCCCTCATTCATTGTGTGTGTGTGTGTGTGTGTGTGTGTGTGTGTGTGTGTGTGTGTGTGTGTGTGTGT
>NC_068986.1:31715190-31715651 GCF_001194135.2 Octopus bimaculoides | reverse complement strand
GTGTGTGTGTGTGTGTGTGTGTGTGTGTGTGTGTGTGTGTGTAGTTACCATGATGGCAGTTTATCTGCGTGTACATATAAGTACACACAGCTGCATACAACTACACACACATTTATAGATATAACATCTACATATATGTACATATGTGTGTGTGTGTTTGTGTGCGTGCGTGCGTGTATATGGATATACGTACACACATGTATACTTACGTCTTTGTGTGATGTAAATGCGTATATCTATAGACAAAAAATTATGTATTTTCGCCTGTTCAAGTATATGTATGTATATCTAAATGTGCTTACATCCATTTACATAGCTGCAGACACACAAGTATGTGAATATACGCTCGTGAATGCACGAGGGCACAGCAAGGTATACATATACATATACAAATACATCTACATATTCATACATATATACATACATACATGCATACATACATACATATATATATATATATA
>NC_068986.1:31712285-31714762 GCF_001194135.2 Octopus bimaculoides | reverse complement strand
AACACGCACACATCAGAACACATTCAAGGCAGACGTCAAGGATGTGAATATATATATATTCACATCCTTGACGTCTGCCTTGTATGTGTTCTGATGTGTGCGTGTTTTGGTGATACCTGTGTGTGTGTCTGTGTGTGTGTCTGTGTGTGTGTGTGTGTGTGTATGTATTTGTGTGTGTGTATGTGTGTACGTATTTGTTATCTGTATTATGATGTTATGTTGCATTGCGTGTTTTGGTGTGCTGCATACATACATACGTACATACATACATACATACATATATATAATAAAGTTTCACCTACAGCGATATATTAATAATGAATCAATAACCAGACAATTTTTTTTTTACACTTTTCACTCTCACAGAGTTCCTCGGTAGAGTTTCTCGGTGGAATCTAGGAACACGAAAACTACCTAAATAAACAACTAACGCCTTTGACTAAATACATATGTAAACAACCATATAACGGAATAAATAGATAATGTAATATAATAAATGACGTATAATCTAATAAAGTATACTACATGGTTTAATATATATTATATTATATTATATTATATTATTATTATATTATATAATTTTAAGTATGAAATGTCGTGCCGAGGATGGAAAGTAGGAGATAATCATGATAGGAGAGCCATCCGGTCATTGAGTATAGATGAAGAAATATATACCACAACATGAGCCGAATCCTGGTTGTAACTATGGGAATGAATGAACTTCGTTTAAGTTCATTAATATCTTTGGTAATTGCGTGGTAGCGAGCTGGCGGAGTTTTTAGCACGCCAGATAAAGATAACGCTCGGCGGCATTTTATTCGAATTTGCGGTCCGAGTTTTAAATTTCACCGAGGTCGACTGGTACCTTTTGGGAGTCGATAAAATAAGTACCAGTTGAATACTAGGGTCGATATAATCCACTATATCTGCGTTTGTACCCTACCGTCGCTTGTCAACGGTGTGGGTTTGTCTACATCCCCGTAGGCCAGCAGTTCGACAAAAGAGGTCAGTAGAATAAGCAAAAGGCTTTAAAAAACTGGGGTCGACGTTTTCGATCATGCACCCACATGGTCGCAGTCCGTTGACTGACACAAGTGATGTGTAAATTTCGATTTCTTAAGATTACTTCTGATTGAGGTGAGTTTTGTGAAACTTAATTAATTGGGAATAAATTGGGAGTTCTTTCCCTCTCTCTCTCTCTCTATATATATATATATATATATAGATTATAGTTATATATATATATATATATATATATAACTATAATCTATCGATCTATCTATCTCCCTATCTCTCTCTTACTCTCTCTCTCTCTCGATCTGTGTATGTGTGTGTGTGTGTGTGTGTGGGTGTGTGTGTGGGTGTGTGTGTGGGTGTGTGTGTGTGTGCGTGCGCGCTGAGAAAACGCAGTAAATGTTCTTGATAAGCCGGCAATAACCAGTCGGAGCTAGCAGAGTTGTTTTCATATCCGTCCTGCAAAAGGAGAATGGGAGATCGAGGGGGGAGAGAGGAAGAGAGATAGGAGGAAAGAGAGTGAGAGTGGGGCCTTTTTATCAACAGATGCACTACTCCACCAGCGGACATACTGGTGTACATGAATTAAATCGGTACCCGTTTCTCAAAGTATTTTCATAAGCAACTCGCTCTTGAAAAGTCGGTAGTAATCAACTGAAACTCGTTGTGTTGTTCTCGAGTTCGTCCAACAGAGAAAATAGTTTAGTTCTTCACTGATACACTCTGCAAGCGAACGTACTGGTATATGAATGCATAAAACGGGTGCCTCTTACTCGTAGCATTTTCATAAGCAACTGGAAACTGCTTGCTCTTTCTTTCTTTCTATCTTTCTCGTTCTCTCTCGCTTTCACCCTCTTTCTGTCTCACCTTGTAGGATGACTCTGAGAACAACTCAGCGTCTAGTAAGCCTGTTCATTTCAGAAAGAAAGAGCGAGATAGAGAGACAGATAGACAGACAGACAGACAGACAGACAAATAAGCAGATAGACAGACAGACAGAGACAAGAACAGAGAGAGAGAAAGAAAAGGAGTGAGAGAGATACCTGTGGTTTAACCATAAGTTCTATTTCCAAAGCGAGACTGAATATGTATTCATTAAACGTTACTTTGTGAACTTGTTCAATATTTATCAACGTTTATAGAAATCACCTCAGTCGGAAGAAATCTGAAGAAATCAAAATTTCCTAATTTTATTCATCTTTTATTTTTCTTATTTCTCTTTTCTTATTTTTATCCATTTTATTTTATTTTTGTCTCACCTATTTCGCTTTCTTTATTTCTCCTCTGTTTCATTCATCTTATTTTCTTTTAGTTCTATGCTCCTTTCCTTCCATCTCTTTTCTTCTTTCTTACTCTCTTTCATTCTCTTCTTTATTCTCTCTCTCTATTCTTCCCATTTGTCCTTTATTTCCTTCTTTCATTCTCCTCGCCTTATATATATATATATATATATATATATATAT
>NC_068986.1:31711491-31711927 GCF_001194135.2 Octopus bimaculoides | reverse complement strand
ACTGCAAGACGCAGAATGTAATATACTGCATAACCTGCCCCACATGCAAGGAGAATTATATAGGTGAAACTGGAAATTCCTTATGTCAACGAGCCAGAATTCACCGACAACATGTCCTACAGGAGGAACTACGGAAAATTCCACTAAGTGAGCACCTAGGAACATGTGGGGAAGGAAAATTTAAGATCTTTCCCTTCTACAAATGCTCAAGGAATGATACCTCCTTCAGGAAAAATATGGAGAAATACTTCATAGCAAAATTCTCACCAAAACTGAATGGCTGAAACATGCAGATCACAACCCATCTAGACAGCCCCCTAAAAAAACGGCAAGAAACCCAGATAGTGGGACATTTTTATACCAACAAGAATTGAACCCAGTTACCTAGGTTCTCATATTTCTCTCCTAACTTAATTTGAACTAACCAGCTGTATAG
>NC_068986.1:31707790-31710403 GCF_001194135.2 Octopus bimaculoides | reverse complement strand
TATATATATATATATATATATACATATGCATATATATTTATATACGTGTGTGTGTGTGTGTGTGTGTGTAGATAGATATTCCTCTTTTTCAACACTTCTCTTTCTTTCTCTCTCTCTCTCTCTCTCTCTCTCTCTCTCTCTCCCTTCGTCTCTCTTTCATTACTGTAATCTTGCCTTTCCTCTATTATTCTTTGTTGTTCTTTTCTCTCTATCTTTCATCTTTTAACTTCATTCTCCATTCCTCGTTCATTTTTTTCCCCTACTTTCTCTCTCCCTGTAATTTTTCGACCTTTCTTATCCACCTTCCTCGTACACATGCTCCGTCTTCTTCATTCCTTCGTTATTTCCATAGAATCTCTTTAATATCCATCCTTTCTTTCTATCGACTATTACACATTTTCTTTCCTATTATATCATTCTCGCCTTCTTTTATATTATTTTTTCTTTGTCTCCTTTTTATTTCGTCTTTTTTTTTTCTTTCGTCCACTCGTTCGGTATTTCTTTCTCTCTTCCCGTATCAAGTCAGGAATGTGAAAATTAACTTTCAAAAAATAGAATAAATCAACAACAACATAAAAATCGTTAATTTCCAGAATGTTCTTAAGTTACTTTTTGGAATTTAAACTTCCCCAACTCTATTTTTCCTCTCCCTTGAAGTTAATAGTACTGATAGCTACTTTCATATCACAAATGGTCAACCAGAAATTGCTGCATTTGATGTATGGCTATTTATGGCCGCAACAAGATCTTTAGAGATAAGTTCCACGACTCAATTTCCGTGAGGCAATTTCGGAACCCTATTATCACTATTTCACTTCAATTACATCCTTAATAACCTTCAGAAATGCCCCGAACGTCACACGACTTTATTTCACTATCTTTAATGTAAATAAATGAGAAGCCTCGTAAATATGTGGGGAAAACCATACATGGAATTCTAACATGGGTACAAGGAAATATTAGGTTGGAAAGAAATTCGTGTCGCACTTTTGACATGATCTCTTTGAGGATACTTTGTTAATACTTACATTAAATTAAGTATTAGTTTTTACATCTTCATGCTTGTCTTTTCTTGTTTTGATTACTTTATACTATATGGTTAAATTCGTATCGATTTTACTCTTTTAGAATGAGTTTAGATCAAACCCATGTCTGGCATTGCATGCTGTATGAATTCAAAAAGGGCTTCTTCGGTAATGAAAGCAGAAAGAAATATTCGTTCTATCTATGGAAAAGGAGGTTTATGCATCCGAATATGCCAACGGTTGTTTTGCCAGTTTTGCTCAGGAAATTTTTCTCTTGCAAGCAGATTCCCTCGAAATGGACGACCTAGTTATATCAATATTGAGCTTCTCTAAACCGTAAAATCCATAGCAAACTGCGTGAGAATTAGCGAAAAAATTGTTCAATTCAAGTGATACTTCCACCGTAAAACACTTTCGTGAACGAGGAAAAGTGTCTAAACTTGGTCGGTGAATCTCTCATTATCTGACAACTGCTCATCTTAATAAAAGAGTTGTCCTCTACTCGTCATTGAAGAATAGACTTGCTACCGAAACGTTCTTGAGTTGAATCGTCACAAGTGTTGAAAAGCAGGTTCTCTATTATCATATCCAATGGAAACGACAATGTTTAGCACCCAATGAAAAGGGAAAATCCTTTCCTAAAGCAAGACTACACTCAAGAAAAGTCATGCTCTGTCTTTGGTGGGTTTTGTCTATCATGAAGTGGGAAACCAAAACGAAACAGTTGATGCTGAGAAATGAATTGGAAGCATTGCACAAAAATTTGCTGTAAAACCGCCCATCATTGGTCAATCGTTGGTGTTGTTTTTTAACGAAAATATAAGGTCACATATTGTCCAAGTCGCTAGGAAACGATTCTGGCACTAAATATGGAAGTTTTGGATCATCTTTTTTACTCTTCAGATGACACGTAAGGTTTATTAATTGTGAAATGGTTTCAGCTAAAAAAAAAAAAAACTAGGAAAGAACAGCTGATGTCTGATTGTAATTTGGGCCTTTATGCGGTGTTCCCTCGAATTATTTTGGATAGTCATCTTCCTCATTAGAGATTTGTTTTACTGAAATTCTATTGTTATATCCTTCTTTATTTTCTTGTTCACTATATCGCACAAGTGCATCATGGGTAAGTTATTTATCCTTAATTCTAACTTTAGATTGATCATAGCTGCAGTTACTGTGATTTCAGGCCAAAGAGGCTAATAAAATATATTCTTTACTACAGATTACGTTGCGTTAATTAGACAAGATGACGATAGTGGAACTGTATTAATTCCAGTAATATTCCAAGAGCTAGAACATATTCTTCAGTGCAAGATGAACTCACGTACAGAGAATTAAGTGCTAAGTGTACCAAGATATTTTTTTCTTTTATCTCCCAGACACAACCAAATACCTGCAAGTTGTTATATGGAAGTTATATTTAAATTTTATACCATTTAACCTTCGTTTAGCCTTAACCAGTGGTACAATTATATATCAAAATTAATCGAATATATTTTTTCAAGAAACCCGGGATGAAGATACTGCAGTTCAAATACATACATACAATCATATATACATACATACATACATACATACATACATACAT
>NC_068986.1:31706512-31707700 GCF_001194135.2 Octopus bimaculoides | reverse complement strand
TATACATATATATATATATACACATATATATATAGATAGATATATATATAGATATATATATATACCCATACACACATTTTACACGCTTAAGAGGATCGAGTAGATTTTAAGAGTTTTTTAAGACTTTACGTTCCATTCTACCTTTCGGGAGAAATTCTCTACGGTGGATATATTTTCCGCTGAATTTCTTCTCGAAAAGATAATAAATATTCGCAATAAACAACAGAATCTGTTTTTATCTGAATTTCGTTTTCCTTTCCCTTTCTTTCTTTTTTTCCTTTTTTTCTTTTTGGAGAAGTCCCAGAGGCATTGGAAAGATATGAATAATAGTCAAGTTAGTCAGCCGAATTCTTTGCAAACAGGATAAGAAAATGAAGTTAAACTCAAACCGCCAGGTTACTGGGTGTAAATAACTCGAATATTTTGGCTGGAAATTCTTCTGTTTTTCTTATAATTATTGACCATTTCCTAATATTGAAGCAACCAAATCGTTAAAATCATTTTTTAAACTTCTAGATTGTGAGATTTTTTTCATATCACAAACATTATGATGTTTTCGGAGTTAGCTATTTAATTCAATTGGCAATTCATTGAAATACTAGATGTTAAAAATTATGAGTATAGTCTACTGATGGAGTTGGAATCATGAAAGTAAGTTTAACGAACCAAGAGTCAGTATACAATTTCAAATCAGAGTCGTTACTCTTTATCCTCAAACCACATATGGAAAAAACATTATTCAGTATCATAAAAGGATCGTCACAAAATATTAAAAAGAGCGAAAGCAAACATTGGAGAATCATTCTCTATATCTTGCCATATAAAAATGTATGTTTTTTGGTGTAGACCTCAGTTTTGCGCTCAGGTAAGTAAAATTTTCCATTGAGTTGGAAGATGCATTTTTTTCAAAGAATTGTTGTTGTTGTTGTTGGCACTCCATCGCTTACGACGTCGAGGGTTCCAGTTGATCCGATCAACGGAACAGCCTGCTCGTGAAATTAACGTGGAAGTGGCTGAGCACTCCACAGATACGTGTACCCTTAACGTAGTTCTCGGGGATATTCAGCATGATACAGTGTGACAAGGCTGGCCCTTTGAATTACAAGTACAACAGAAACAGGAAGTAAGAGTGAGAGAAAGCTGTGGTGGAAGAGTACAGCAGGGTTCGCCACCATCCCCTGCCGGAGC
>NC_068986.1:31703724-31705809 GCF_001194135.2 Octopus bimaculoides | reverse complement strand
CTTCAATTACTGCTTCCCATTTGCTTGGTAGACGGTCAGACCGTCACCTAAAGATGTTTTTGTTAAATATTGTTATTGTTTTTGTTGAATAAAATTTGTTGAAAAAAAAGCCGCAATAATTATGCACCAACCCAATACAAAAAGGCGGGATGGCCACGACTGGAACACGTGTGATCATTGGTCTGCTCGCATCAGGATTACTGAGGGGTTAAGCAACAATAATAACAAGAACAGCAGCAGCAACAACAACAATAACACCAGCGGTAGCAGTAGCAGCGGCTGCGGTAGCAGTAGCAGCGGCTGCAGCAGCAGCAGCAGTAGCAGCAGTAACAGCAATAACAATCGGAAGTTGAAAATTGTTTAAAAAGCAAAACTAAAATCGAAAATATATTTCAAAATTTCTTTTTTATTTTTTACATCTTTTTACATTTTTTAATTTTTTAATTTTTTACATTTCTTAGTTTTTATTTATTTCTTATGTTGTTATGATTATTATTATTATTATTATTATTATTATTATAATTATTATTATTATTATTATTATTATTATCATTTTTTTTTACAACTTATCAATTATGATGAAAATATTTTTCTTCATTTATTGATTTTTTTTTCCTGCTTTCAAAACAGAAACAGAGAAATCTACATCTGTTCTCACACTTACCTTTTCGAAGCATACATTGGAACCACCTGCATTCGAAATATATTGATTACAGTAACTCTCTCTCCCTCTACCTCTCATTTCTTCTCTCTTTCTCTCTCCTCTTTCTCTCTCTAAGATTCATATACATACATACATACATACATACATACATACATACATATATATATATATATATATATATATATATGTATGTATGTATGTATATATATGTATATATGAATGTGTTTTTGCATGTATATATGTGTGTGTATATATATTTAATGCTAAAAAAACACGAACGTCTTTTTGAATACTTAAAAATAACAAATATTGAATAAAGGATTCAATGCAAGTGTAAATTCTAATATTTCTTAGAATTTTTGTTGATAGTGACTTCGCAGTTTGGTTACTGTCTTCTAACTACATATTGTCCCTCGAAGCAAATTGTTGTGGTGTATATATTGCGAGGTGGAGTGAACTACTGCTATGCCAAGCGGACTAGTATCAATAAGAGGATGACCATAAAGAGGTCGAAACCGTACGGTCTGGCAGTCTCAGGACTAAAATAGTAGGGAGTTCTCTCCCCGCATGCAATATACATTGAGTGCAGAATGCACTGCTTAACCAGCTGGAAAAGGCGTCCTCCTAGGGTTAAAATATCAGTAGCATAGTTCCTAGGGAGCACCCGTGTTTAGGTAGTGTCAGGTGGAGAGAGAGAGTGAGAGAGAGAGAGAGAGAAATGCAATTTGGTTTAATCCACTTCTCGGCAAGAATGTTATGACCTGTATAACAAAACAATATCTTTCTTCAATCAACAAACACTCTCACAAAAACAACAAACTTCATAAATTAATGATCAGAAATAATATAAAAACTACAACAAGTATAAGAAAAATGCTTTAAATAATTAGAGAATTCTTACAATGCAGTACAATTTTTAAAAAATGATTGCTGTAATGATCAAAACACTGAGCTGTGTGCATAAGTTATTGTGTTGTGTATGAAGTCTGTACATCAGAAAAACCTGCAGAACTGTGTCAAGTAGGCTTAACAGGAAACTATTTTAAGAACATACTATAACAGCACATGCTAGTTAGTTTACTCCGTGCCGTGCGGCACAAAAGGCTGCAACACGATATCTTCATCAAGCTTTAATTTCTTATTTCTCCATTGCCCACAAGGGGCTAAACATAGAGGGGACAAACAAGGACAGACAAAGGGATGAAGTCGATTACATCGACCCCAGTGCGTAACTGGTACTTAATTTATCGACGCCGAAAGGATGACAGGCAAAGTCGACCTCGGTGGAATTTGAACTCAGAATGTGAAGACAAGCGAAATAACGCTAAGCATTTCGCCCGGCGTGCTAACGATTCTGCCAGCTCGCAGCCTTAACTTTGTAATGTAATAATAACTGCAATCGATAAAGAATGCCACTAGCA
>NC_068986.1:31702498-31703627 GCF_001194135.2 Octopus bimaculoides | reverse complement strand
ATATATAAACAAAAGTAAATGAGTATATGCATATATACGTACAGGTATGTGCATACCGACATCCACCTGTATGTATAGGTGCATATCTGGGTACAGGACATTGCAAACAAACGTAGACGAGAACACACGAGCCACATAGAGAACATTCTACTTCATCAGCTACCCACGTTTTAACACCGGCGTTTCGACATATATATATATATGTACATGTGTATATTGTTGTTGGCACTCTGTCGCTTTCGACGTCGAGGGTTCCAGTTGATCCGATCAACGGAACAGCCTGCTCGTGAAATTAACGTGCAAGTTCATATGTGGGTTTGTAGAACATACTACACAATTATTCTGGCACGTGAGTCTATCAAATGGGTATGATTTACTTAATACAGATTTGATAGTCCTACCTGTCTTTTCTACAACTTTGATTTTAAGGCCAATTGTGCGCAGCTTTTTCTTAAATGCCTTACTTAATTCGTTCCTAGGTGTAGCGTCATCAAACATTACACTGCGAAATTTCTTGTTATCATACCAAGTATTATTTTTATTTCTTTTGTTGGTGTCCCTCTCCAACCTATTCCAGAACTTCTTGCGGTATAGGGGGCATATGCCGTTTTCGTCATTTCTTACAATGCGTTCGAATCTTGTTTTTCGCTCCTTTGTACACTCTACTCTTTTACTTGTTCCCGTCATTTGACTACGGCCACGCTGAAGCACCGCCTTTTAGCCGAACAAATAGACCCCCAACTTTTATTCTCTGTAAGCCTAGTGCTTATTCTATCGGTCTCTTTGGTCAAACTGCTATGTTACGGGGAGACGTAAACACACCAACGTCGGTTGTCAAGCAATTGTGAGAGAACAAACGTGGACACGCAAACATATATATACGACGGGCTTCTTTCAGTTCCTGTCTACCAAATTCATTCACAAGGCCTTTGTCAGACCGGGGCCATAGTAGATGACAGATGCCCAAGGTGCCACGCAGTGGAGTATTAGCATATATACATATGTATATATCCGTGTTTATGTAAATATTTGCGTATGTGTATGAATTTGCATGTTTGCACATGTCTGTATGTTTATGTGTCTGACTGTCTGTGTGTGTGTGTGTGTGTGTGTGTGTGTGTGCATGCAA
>NC_068986.1:31694964-31699295 GCF_001194135.2 Octopus bimaculoides | reverse complement strand
ATATATATATATATAAACATACACACGCGTATGCGCACAAACACATGTACATCCACTGCTAGATTAAGTAAAATGTCAACGCATGCGAATTATCTATTTGGTGAATAGTATACAAGAATTTTAATGAGAAAAAAAAAAGAGGAATTAAAGCAAAGCATAAGAAATTAATAATTAACACACACACAAACAACTTTCAAACAGTGAAACAAATAAAGATGGCGGCTGTAAGCAGAGGGAAGGCGAATAAGTAGTATTTTACCTTATACGACTACTTAACAATAAAGCTTGTAGCCTTAAATAATTGGTTTTCTTTTGGCTTCGTTTCGCTTCTTGTTGTTGTTTTTTGTTTCTTTCTTTGTTTTGAAGAGTTTTGTGGGGGAATTTTTTTTTGTTTCGCTTTTTTTTTTCTTTTGTTTTTTTGTGCCTCTAATCACATTTATCTCTTCAACGAAGCATTGTTGTTCTGATTATCATCATTATTAAAAACTGAAATCATCATCATCATCATCATCGTCATCATCATCGTCACCACCACCACTACCATCACTACCACCACCACCACCACCACCATCATCATCATCATCATTATTTTCATTATCGGTATAGTAATAATAACAATATCATCATCATCATCATCCTCATCATCATTATCATCATCCTCATCATCATTATTATTATTATTATTATTATTATTATTATTATTATTATTATTATTTATCATTATCATTGCTTATTCTCCTCCGTCTCCTTGTCACTGCTATTGTGTTTGTTGTTTGTTCTCTGCTGCTGTTGTAGATGGTCTTCTGCATGGAATCTGTCAACTTGGAATTAATGCTGTATGATGAAGTTATCCGGAAGATATCCTTAAGGGTTTTACAGTCTACAACCCTCCCCTCACACACACACACACACACACACACACACACACACACACACACACACATGAACACGCACACATTAATATACATACGTGCGTATATGTATGCGTGTGAATGAATGGGTGGATAAAGCGATACGTATATACATGTCTGTATAGATGCATTGTTCTTCCATGTTGTTCTCTGTATACTTACACTGGCTAAGCTTACTTATCTTTTTTCGCATAATTGTAATTGTAGTTTCTTATGCTTGTTATTTGTTGTTTATCTTAAGTTTTGCTTAATATTTCTTTAATCTTTAATAGACATTTCTATGTAGATAAATAGTTTGATTCGCAATCATGTGGTTTCGGGTTCTTTCGCACATCGCGGCACCTTTGGCGCCTTGTTCCATGCGGGAAGCTCTCACATGCTTAAGATATATATATATATATATATATATATATATTCATCCATACATGGATACATACATACATACGTACATACATACATGAATACATACATGCATACATATATACATATTTACATGCATATACACACACATGCATACATACATACATACATGCATGCATACATACATACATACATACATACATACATACATGCATGCATACATACATACATACATGCATGCATACATACATACATACATACATACATGCTTACATACATACATAATGAGAAACTCTAGGGAAAACATCAAATCTTCTTCTTGCATGAGGGCGTGCAGAGTCTTCTCTGAATTGACCTCACTCCCTCGCGCAAGTATTCCGGCCCTTAATTCTTTACCCTCAAAGAAACCCCCACTGCATCCCGGTCTTGACTCCTCAATACCTCTCTACAGCCATATTTATGGATTAATGTAAGGTAGCGAGCTGTTAGAGTCGTTAGCACAGTGAGAGAAAAAAAAGGCTTAGCGACATTTCGTCCGTATTTATGTTCTGAGTTCAAATTCCACCGAGGTCGACTTTGCACTTTTCAGGGTCGATAAAAAATGGATCAGCTTAGAACTGGGGTCGATTTAATCGACTATTCCCTCCTCTCGTATATTTGCTGGACTTTTGCCAAAATTTGAAACTAATAATAGTGATGGATGTGAGGCTGATAGCAGTGGTGGTTATGGTTGTTATGGTGAAGGCCGAATGTTTGATGCTGCTGAGGATGTTGAAAGGGGGCAAGGATGGTCCGAATGATGCAGCTTGGGTGATATTGTGCTATTGTGTATAGGGTGACGGTGCTGATATTTGTATTTGCAGTGATTGTTATTAGCAGACGACAGAGAGACGGTATTGAGGCTGGATTGTTGTTATTCTCTTTTTCCTTCATTGATCTTTCAGTTTATATCTTTTACTTGTTTCAGTCATTGGACTGCGACCATATTGGAACATCACCTTGAAGGGTTTAAGTGCAACAAATCGTCTCCGGTACCTTTTTTTAAGGTGTTATAGATATTCTATTGGTCTTTTTTCCTGAACCGCTAAATTACAGGAAATTTGTTGTTGTTGGCACTCTGTCGCTTACGACGTCGAGGGTTCCAGTTGATCCATGAAATTAACGTGCAAGTGGCTGAGCACTCCACAGACACGTGTACCCTTAACGTAGTTCTCGGAGATATTCAGCGTGATACAGAGTGACAAGGCTGACCCTTTGAAATACAGGCACAACAGAAACAGAAAGTAAGAATGAAAGAAAGTTGTGGTGAAAGAGTACAGCAGGGTTCGCCACCATCCCCTGCCGGAGCCTCGTGGAGCTTTAGGTGTTTTCGCTCAATAAACACTCACAACGCCCGGTCTGGGAATCGAAACAGGAAATTTAACAAACCTACATTTACTCGAATGTCTGAAGATTCGTGATTGTTTTTCTTGGAAACGTGACAGCTGTGGTCTTCTATTGCCTTTTATCGGTCTATTTTCAGTTTACTCCGCCGGTCTCCCGCTCTCTCGAAGCTTACCCTTGAGATACAAAGCTTATTTAACTCTCAGGTATGGAGACTGATTCACGCCACATCAGAGCACGTTCAGTCGCTAGTTTCCTGTGTGACATACACCTGATGGACACAAATCCACCGAGACTGAAATGCTTCGACCACAGGTCCATTTTCTTGTATTTTATCTATAATTAGGGCCCTTGCCTTATACTAACACCCTTGACCAGAAATGAGCTGGGAATTGTGATGACTAAGGAATAACAACTTCATTTCTATATCTAAGAGATGAGGAATTACGTACATTATTTACATTATTTACAATATTTACATTTGACGGATATTTGTCCTCATCTTGTTTGTTGTTAACACAACGTTTCGGCTGATGTCGATCACGGCGGTGACGACGACAACGATGATGATGATGATGATCATGATGATGATGATGATGATCACGATCATCATCACCATCATGACGACTATGACGACGACGACGACGACGACGATGATGAAAAATGATGACGATGATGCTGATGGTGGTATTGATGAAGACGACGACGATGACGAGGCGGAGGAAGAGGAGGAAGAGGAAGATGATGACGACGATGATGATGATGATGATGATGATGATGATGATGATGATGATGATGATGATGATGATGATGATGATGATGATGATGATGACTATGATAACGGTGTTGTTTGGGTGTAGGACATGGTAGCATTGATAGTTTTGAAGAGAATAATGGTTGTGGCGGCAATGGTCATGGTGATGCTGGTGAGGGGGGTTCGGCGACGACGGCGGCGGCGGCGGCGGTGGCGGTGGTGATGGTGGTTGGTGGTGGTTGGTGATGCTGGTCTGCAGTGGCTACGGCCGTTGTTGTAGTACTGGTAGCAATGGCGGTGGTTGCGGCTTGTCTCACAGCGTAGGTTGCCGCTGTTGTAGTTTTAATTAGCGTCTGTTTGTAGATTATTGTCCCTAATAAGCTTGTATTCGCCAACGCAGTTATTATAATCGCCGTTGTTGTTGTGTTTGTTGTTGTTGTTGTTGTTGTTGTTTTTGCTGTCGTTTAGCCCCAGGTCAGACTAGATCGAGTGCACTTATGATCAAAAGCATTCCAACCGTAACTATTATATCTTCCATTGTTGCTGTTGTTGTTGTTGTTATTGAAAATGAGATTGCATTTGATAACATTGTAGTGCTTTGCCTTTTCCAGAGTAGTTTAGTCGGTTTTGTGGCTGTTATTATTATTGCAATGTTATTCATGCTGCTCTTGTTGCTCCTTAGCCCCAGGTCAGGCTGGGACTAATGGTCATTGAATGTTGTTATAGTCGTGGGTGATGTTATTTGTATTGCTTTCGTTGTTGCTGTTGCTGTTGGTGTCTTTGTTTTAAATGTTCTATATATGGTATCAAATATCATAAATTACTCTTACTGTTGGTCAATAACAGGCGCACGCGCAAGAATGTGTGTGCTGTTGCTGTTGTTGTTGTTGTTGCTAACTTTGTTATGATTTCCAGCCTTTCTT
>NC_068986.1:31692386-31694334 GCF_001194135.2 Octopus bimaculoides | reverse complement strand
CTGAAGGACCGCTGCAATAAGTGTGTGAATCTGAGAGGGGGAATATATTGAATAAAATCATGATTAACTGCTCCTGTATTTTTGTTTTACCTAAAGCTAATAACTTTTCAGCACCTCCTCACATACATATATACATACATACATACATACATGCATACATACATACATACATACATACATACATACATACATACATACATACATGCATGCATGTATACATGACAATCTGGGGTCGATTTGCTCGACTAAAGGCGGTACTCCAGCATGGCCACAGTCAAATGACTGAAACAAGTAAAAGAGTAAAAGGGTAGATATAATCATGTATAGTAACAGAGATGGTGAAATCATGTGTAAGTATGTATGGACGTATGGTCCATATTCTAAGAACTTGTGAAGGCGCGTGGCTACGTGGTTAGGGTAGTCGGTGCAAGATCGTAAGGCTGTGAGCCCGATTCCAAGTGGCACGTGGTATCCTTGAGCAAAATTCTTTATTTCACGTTGCTGCAGTCTTCTCAGCAAGCAAAAAATAGCACTGCCTGTATCTTTCAAAAGGTCCGCCTTGTCACGTTACATCTCCCTGAGAACTACGTTAAGAGTATGTGTGTCTGTGGAGTGCTCAACCGCTTGCACATTAATATCACGAGCAGGCTTCTCTGTTGATCGGATCAACTGGCACCCTCGCCGTCGTAACCGACGGAGTGCCAGTATTCTTATAATAATAAAAATAAATGCTCCCTTTTAAAGCCTAACCAGGCTCATGAGCCCGGTTTCCCAGTTTCTATGGTGTATGTGTTACCCAGCTGGACGGGACGCCAGTCCATCGCAGCGTTACTCATTTTTTCCAGCTGAGTGGACTGGAGCAACGTGAAATGAAGTGTTTTACTCAAGAACACAACGCGTCACCCAGTCCAGGAATCAAAACCACAATCTTAATATCAGGGTGCTGACACCCTAACCACCAAGCCACACGCCTCCACGCCAGTATCTTTATAGATTACGAAAAATTATAAAGAACTTTTAAATTTGGGAACCAAAGTTTTCCGTTTGTAACAGATAGCATTAGAAAATATTGCAAATATACAGGATTACTAAGTTATGGTTGAGCTGTTTTAAAACGATATTAAAATGTTTGTATTTTAATTAAGATTTCAATTTTAATTAATTATAAAGTCTTTAAAATGCAAAGTGAAAATTCATCATTAAAAAAAAATATCCCCCTATAAAGTTTGTATTTTAACTAATATTTTGATTTTAATTAACTCTAAATCATATATGGGTTGATTAACCAACCTGTTTATAAGGAAATACAATGAATAATCATGACTTCAAATTTATTGCTAATTGATTAATGATAATTAGATGAAGGACAACTAATTTTTTTTTCTACACAATATTTGTCAGATAAATTCGATCGGTTTTGGGGGTTTTGTGGGGGGGGGTTTTCTACTTGGTACGCCATCGCCATATGTCTGAAGAGGTGAAATTTATTCAAATTTTGAAAAACGAAGAACAAAAGTTGTAGAGGGAGAATAGAGCTACAAAGAAAGCATAAAACACTACTATGGAAATATTTTTCATGCTAGTTCAAATAACATTAACAAGGATTGCAAAAAATATCTTTCTTTTTTTTTAATGGAAAATAAAGGACTAACGAATTTATCTGACAACCTAATACATCTTTGTAGATTTCGCATGGCAAAAAAAACAACAATATTGTTTTCTATTCTAGGCACAAGGCCCTAAATGTTCGGAGAAGGGGCCAGTCGATTAGATCGATCCCAGTACACAACTAGTACTTAATTTATCGACTAAAGTACAATAATAAACCAACATAGACGCAGGAGTGACTGTGTGGTAAGTAGCTTGCTTACCAACCACATGGTTCCGGGTTCAGTCCCACTGCGTGGCACCTTGGGCAAGTGTCTTCTACTATAGCCTCGGGCCGACC
>NC_068986.1:31689482-31692376 GCF_001194135.2 Octopus bimaculoides | reverse complement strand
GCACCTTGGGCAAGTGTCTTCTACTATAGCCTCGGGCCGACCAAAGTCTTGTGAGTGGATTTGGTAGACGGAAACTGAAAGAAGCCCGTCGTATATATGTATATATGTATGTATGTGTATATGTTTGTGTATCTGTGTTTGTCCCCCTAACATCGCTTGACAACCGATGCTGGTGTGTTTACGTCCCCGTGACTTAGCGATTCAGCATAAGAGATCGATAGAATAAGTACTCGGCTTACAAAGAATAAGTCCTGGGGTCGATTTGCTCGACTAAAAGACGGTGCTCCAGCATGGCGGCAGTCAAATGACTGAAACAAGAAAAAGAGTAAAAGAGTAAGAGCTCTTTCAAGTTGAAACCGGTGCAACATGAATGCTAGCTGTTGCATTGGTAAGAAAGCCAACTTCAGCTTATAGTGATTTCTATGTTATAAATTTTTTGAATATGATGGCTTCGTTTTACTTAGCACTTTGGAGTCATTTATCAGAGTTCATTCTGTTGCAATCATGAAAATGATCACATCCACAGCAATTTCTCCTCTGAGTAATCCAAGTCATTATGTAAATGAAGTCTTATGCTTAATTATTAGAATCTCTGCACACTTATTGACTTACAGATGGCACTAGTTGCAACCAACTTTTTTTCAACACACAATAGGAGCTGGACATTGGACGTGTTGGATGTAAACGTGGACTGAAAAACTGGAAACCGACGAAATACACGTTAGTTTTACGGTTTTGTCTTTTTTTTTACAATAGCGCAACTGTTTCATTCACACTGAATTCTCATCAGCGCAACGTCACAGGCATAATACGAACCATTTTCCTTCCAATTTAATTCACTGGTACCCTTTCAACTGGTCCATCATCCACTTCCACAGGCACACACACATATACACACACACCTACGTGCACGCGTACACACATGCATTCACACACGCACACGTGCCTTTATATATATACTCACATACAGACACACCAGAAAGCGAACTAAAATACCTTTAAAAGTTCGTCGGTGTGATGATAATGGTATTGGACCAAAGAATTTTACTGGAATCGACGCGAAGTTATGTAACAATAGACGCCGAAACTCTTTGTTACATGTGCGTGTGTATATGTGCTTTTGGCGAATGTTGGATGGATACATGTGTGTGTGTGTGTGTGTGTGTTTCTGAATGCGTATGTGTGTGTGAATGTACGTGTGCGTCTAGTCTGTGTGTTATATGGTTTCTCTATATTGCTAACAGTTCTTGTAATCTGGAAATCATGACATAATAAAGAATGAACTCTTGAAGAATTATTTCTTTCGGAATTTGCTGTTGATTTTTGTTGTTGTTGCTGGGAATTCCTTTGTGTTCTTTCGACTGTTGTTATTGTTTTTGTTGTTATTTCGAGGGAGGATTTTTTACAAATTTTTTTTCTTTGTTTTTGAATACCCACTAATGTATATATTTTTTTTTTAATACTCACCATTCCCTTTGAAATGAATAAATTACAACGATTTAATCAAACGATACTCAAGACACGATATTCGTGTTCTTAAAGAACGGTTCCTTTTCTCTTGTGTTTTTTTCACTGAGTTCTGGTTCTTTTTATTTACGCTCTTCCACCCTTTTGATGTAGTAGTAGTAGTAGTAGTAGTAGTAGTAGTAGTAGTAGTAGTAGTAGTAGTAGTAGTAGTAGTAGTAATGGTGGTGATAGTGAAGGAAATAGTAGTAGTACGAATGGTAGTGATGGTGTTGGTAATATTAGTAGTTATAGTAGTAGTAGTAGTAGTAGTAGTAGTAGTAGTAGTAGTAGTAGTAGTAGTAGTAGTATCAGAAGCAGCAGCAGCAGCAACTGCAGCAACAGCAGCAGCAGCAGCAACTGCAGCAACAGCAGTAACAGCAGTAGCAATAGCGTCAGCAGCAGCAGCAGCAGCAGCAGCAGCAACAGCAGCAGTAGTAGTAGTAGTAGTAGTAGTAGTAGTAGTAGTAGTAGTAATGCTGGTGATAGTGAAGGAAATAGTAGTAGTACGAATGGTAGTGATGGTAGTGCTAATAGTAGTAGTAGTAGTAGTAGTGGTGGTTGTATTGGTAGTGGTTTTGGTAGTGGTGCTGGTAGTAGTGAATGCAGTGGCAGTGGTGGTGATGGTTGTAGTGCTGGTGATGGTGATAATGGTTTTGGATGTGGTGACGGTGGTAGTGGTGGTGGTGATGTTGACAGTGGTTGTGGTGTTGGTAGTGGTGGTGGTGATGTTGACAGTGGTTGTGGTGTTGGTAGTGGTGATGGCAGTGGAAGTTGTTGAGAGGGTGCTGGTGACGGCAATTGTGGCACTGGTGGTGGCGATGAAGGCTGTGGCTGTTGTAGTGGTGGTGCTAGCGGTATTGATGGTGGTGGTGTGATGATAGTGAAGGTGATAGTGGTGATGTTCATGATGGCTGTGGTAGGGGTTGTAGTGGTTGTTATGGGGAAGGGGGTCATGGTGGTGGTGGTGGTAGTAGTAGTAGTAGTCACTGTGATATTTAGTTTGTTGTAGTTGGGGTAAAGATGGTCATTGTTGGTGTTGTTGTTGCTGCTGCTACTGCTGTAGTAACTGCAGTTTTTTGTGGTGGTGGTGGTTACTGCTGCAATGTTTGTTGTTGTTGTTGTTGATTTTGTTAATCTCAAATTAAAACATTAATCGTAGATTAGTTCCGTCTCTTCAACATTATCGATGATGTCTTTCTTCCCTTTCTTTCTTTTCTATGCTACAAGACATTCTCTATGCCGTAGCTCGACCTGCTAGCAATAGCAGCTAAATGTCCTTCGAATCGTACATATCACAACCATCTCAGAAACAAAAAGAAACATACAATAATGTGAATCACCAAACATAAATACATACATACACACACACACACACACACATACACACA
>NC_068986.1:31686713-31689472 GCF_001194135.2 Octopus bimaculoides | reverse complement strand
GTGGTGGTGGTGGTGGTGGTGGTGGTGGTGAATAGTATGAAATAAACTTTACTAGAAAGAAGTAATTATATAAATGAAAATATTGAGAGCGAGTGTTATGAATAAAGAGGCTCCCTGATATAAGTTTAAAATGGCTTACTCAATGACACGTATATATTCAAGATTAATCTTTTGTTACATAAAGGAATTTTGATATTTTTCCTATTAGTCCTTTGTGATTAGTTTGGGACAATTAGTCCACTAACGTTTGAAGGACGTTCCCGATCTCGTCATCAGAAGGAAGCAATGGTTATGATATGCTGTAGCATTTTTATACCGAAGGTCTCAACGGATAGTGAAAAAGCGATGCAACTGATAAAATCGCCGATACTTGTTTTAAAAGTTATATCAACCGTTGTATTCTGGTCGGTAGCATGATTTATTTCACGTGTGACGCTTCTATGTATCTGAATGCTGGTTTTTTTTTAAATTATATTTTGCAATTAGTAAAGAAAGCTTTCTTCGGTATTCTCCTCAATTTTTATGGAATCCTATGTAAGATTATCAACTAATGTTTTTATTTTTCTTGCCAAATTTATTTTGTATATTCTATTATAAAACGTTGCAATGGGTCCTCGTTATAAATGCATGACTACCGACAAGAAAGAATCGTATTTATGTGACTGGTATAAAAGTTTGAGTCATGATATTTATACCTTTCATGCTTACATTGAAATTTGTATATTAAATTGGTTAGCTAGACGACATTCCGTGGTTTGCAAGTTTGTGCGTTCGTGTTGATATGGATGATGTTCGTGAGGCGCGTGGCCTAGCGGTTAGTGTGTTACACTCACTATTGCAGGATCGTGGTTTCAGCCCCTGGATTGGGGGATGTGTTGTGTTCTAGAGTAAAACACTTCATATCACGTTGCTTTGCAAGCAATTCGAAATCTGACATGAACATGTGCGCAGACTTTTATTAAAATACATTAGGTTTTTGCTAGATTAGAGTTGTTTTCTCAAATCTAAGTAAGGTAAAAAGACTAAGTCGGAAGTAAAAAGACTGTGGTCATTGGAAAAGGTGAGTGTTTAACCTGCTACTGTAAGTAGTAGATTAGTCTCACAAATTGGTTTTAAAAGATTGGAGTAAATGTGAAGACAGGGCATCTACATAAAGCAGTGTTGTTTGGAAACTGCACGAATCCACCGCAAAGTTTATGAGATCTGAGTGAAAAGTGTTACCTTAGTCCATTGTCTATAGCCAAATGACTCATTGTGGTGGTGTGTGGCTTAGTGGTTAGGGTGTTGGACTCATGATCGTAAGATTGTGGTTTCGATTCCTGGACCGGATGACGCGTTGTGTTCTTGAGCAAAACACTTCATTCCACGTTGTTCCAGTCTACTCAGCTGGCAAAAATGAGTAATCCTGCGACGGACCGGTATCCTATCTAGGTAGGGAATATATACGCCATGAAACCAGGAAACCGGCCCTTACGAGTTGCTATGAGCCGAGAAGGTAATTTTACTTCTTTTTTTAATGACAGATTGTTACATTGTCCAGTAAAGTTACTGTATTGAATAATGATAACTAGCGGGACCCGTGAATATTTCACGGAATCACTCCCCATTTCTCTCCTTCCCCCGAAAGGATAAAAGGCAAAATCAATCTCGGAAGAATTTTTACTCAGAAAATCTGACGAAATGCCGCTAAGCATTTTTGTCCAGTATGCGAACGACTTTGCCAGCTCGCTACCTTAACAAGGACGACAACAAACACCATATCAACAAACAGAAATACTTTCGGCAAAAAAATAAGCCACAAACAAACGGAAATTATGAAAGAAACAAAGATAAAACAAAGACACAAAGGTGAACCAGAATTATCACTAGATGGCGTTGGTATCGTTGGTGAAGGCTTGAAAAGCTTGTTTCAGAATAAAGAAAAAAAAATCACTTTGTGATACAGTAATTATATCACAAATATTCTCACATACAGTTCTTGAAATAGGTATGGATATGTATATGTGAATATATATATATGTATATATATATATATATATATGTGTGTGTGTGTAAGTATATATGTATGTAGGTAGGTAAGTCGATATGTATGTATGTATATAGGTAGGTAGGTAGGTAGGTAGGTATATGTGTGTATGAATTTATATATATATATATATATATATATATATACATGAAAATACACATACAGACGTGCACACATATATATATATACACACGTATATGTTATTATGTATTATACATATATGTGCACGCACACATACATACATATAGCATATACAAACATACATATAGCATATACAAACATACATATATATGTATAAATATATATGTGTGTGTGTGTGTGTACGCGTGTGTATATATATATATATATATATATATATATATATATATATATATGGCTGATTGACCAGTGCCATGAATGTGGATAACAACAAAAACGAAGAAAGATATACTTAATAACATGCATGGTAAATTCTTGGTGTATTAAAACTACCTACACATGGAGGGAAGGCAAACAAAGGCCTTGCTACAAATGCAATGGATTCCATTAGAGACGACGAGATGCATAACATGCACAATGCCACGAAGACCGATGGTTGTTCGCATATATTTACACATACGTATACAAACATGTATGTATGTATGCATGTATATGTGTGTGTGTATGTATGTATGTGTGCTCATACATACATATGTGTATATATATATATATATATATATATATATATATATATATATATATATATATATATATA
>NC_068986.1:31680816-31681822 GCF_001194135.2 Octopus bimaculoides | reverse complement strand
ACGACAGAAATATTGTTGGCTGAAGTAGAGATCTTTAGTTTGGAAACTTTTTTTCTAAAGACCAATTTTGCATTACTGACCGTATTACAAAACACACACACACACACACACACACGCACGCACACACACACACACACACTCACATACACACATACACACATGCACGCGCACGCACACATTTATATGTATATATATTTATATATATGCATGTTTAAAGTTTGTATGTACGTATGTATTGTGGTGTGTATGGGTGTTCCTGATTGTACAATTGAACATGTTTATAACAGTGTCGTTTATAATATAAGTACTTAACTTATCCAGCTATACTGAAAAATCCACTCAAGGAAAAAAAAAAGACTAAATCACTTCTTAAAGACAGGGCAATATTTTAATACAATCTAGAGTCAGTTCTTCTGGCTTGTTGTTTTTCTTTTTTGGCTTTACTTATTTAGTTATTTTTTGGTTGTCGGGGGGGTAGTGAATTGTGATTGAGAGCACTACATGTATTGATAAACTGTGTGCTGAGTTTAAACTTCGTTGTGTATGTTTTATTAAACATTGTTATATAAGATATTCATCTAAAAATAACTTCATATTAGTACTGTCAGGCTACGAAAACTCTTCTTTGTCATGATATTATACGTTATAAGCACCCACACCAATTTAAGACACAAACAAGACAAGAACCGCGTTTCTATCTGTTACAAGACTAGCGCTGTATCAATTATGCTACAGAACGCCTACCATACAGTCTACAAAATTTGATAGTGTAATCACTATAACCGATAGCACGATCGACCAGTAAGTGGTTGACACATGTTTCGAATCGCACCTGTGAAACTGTTTGTCTTTTCCGTCACAAATTGCCAATTATTATGTCTAATAGGTTTGCTGATGCAAACAGTAAAATAGAACTTAAAGCAGGAGTGTATATATATATGTGTGTGTATATATACATATTTATATACATATGTGTATGTATGTATATATATATATATATATATAT
>NC_068986.1:31680258-31680806 GCF_001194135.2 Octopus bimaculoides | reverse complement strand
TAGGCTTACAAAGAATAAGTCCTGGGGGTCGATTTGTTCGACTAAAGGCGGTGCTCCAGCATGGCCGCAGTCAAATGACTGCAACATGTAAAAGAATATTTATGCATATACATGTACATGCAGTATATGTATGTGTGTATGTATGTATGTATGTATGTATGTATGTATGTATGTACTTGGTTAGTACCTATGCGCGAGACTCCCGGCCCTTCAGTTACTTTGTAACTTCTGACGATTAAATAAAAAGAAATTACTAATATAAATTTGTGATAAGGCGGTGATCTGGCAGAATCGTTAGCATGCCAGACAAAATGCTTAGCGGCATTTCGTCCGTCTTAACGATCTGAGTTCAAATTCCGCCGAGGTCGTCTTTGCCTTTCATTCTTTCGACGTCGATAAAATAAGTACCAGTTAAGCACTGGGACCGATCTAATTAGCTGACCCCCCTCCCCTAAAACTGCTGGCCTTGTGCATAAATTTGAAACTAATATAAATTTGTAATAAAATCAAAACAACTTATTCTTGGCTGTTGTTGTTGTTGGTTGTGG
>NC_068986.1:31676165-31679383 GCF_001194135.2 Octopus bimaculoides | reverse complement strand
CCACCTCTTCCATGAGCAACTTAACGGAATGAAGTGGATGGCGTTGATTTTCTGAGTGTTTTACTTTCGTGTTTAACAAGTTGTCTAAACAAGCCGACGAGGGGCCCTCTACACAGCAGCTCGTTGTGTTAGAAATAGCAGCCAAATTTCCCTCAAATCACATCTTATCCTTTTAGATAATGATACATCGACCAAAATAGTTCCTGGTACACAAAAAGAACGGTATGGCCATGTTCATTTAATACCTACCTTTGAGCATGCATCTACTGGATTAGTTCTAACCTAGGGTTAAATAACAACAACAACAATAACAATAACATCAAGATAGAAGAGCGTTGACTCGGTCGCTCGATCTTCTAATGTCTCTAATATTCAAATCTGTCTATCTTATCCAATTACAAACACAACGACAATATTTTTAAAACAATTTTGCAATGGCTGCAAAATATAGAATAGTCTATTGCTGGTGGAGGTAAAATGGACCAAAAACCGAGCCGTTCAGTCGATCCCTTTGTTATTCTCCACAGTGAAGTTGTGTAATAAACAGGACATTTAGGACTGTCGCATGAAACTAATAAGTTTAATTAATTTACGAACGCAGTGAAGGTCAAAATCATTCGGTATTTTCCTTAGTAAGATCTATTATGAGAGATCATTATTACCCTGAGTGGCTGTGTGGTAAGTAGCTTGCTTACCAACCACATGGTTCCGGGTTCAGTCCCACTGCGTGTCACCTTGGGCAAGTGTCTTCTACTATAGCCTCGGGCCAACCAAATCCTTGTAAGTGGTTTGGTAGACGGAAACTGAAAGAAGCCCGTCGTATATATGTATATATATATGTGTGTGTGCATGTGTGTTTGTGTGTCTGTGTTTGTCCCCCCACTATCGCTTGACAACCGATGTTGGTGTGTTTACGTCCTCATAACTTAGCGGTTCGGCATAAAGAGACCGATAGAATAAGTACTAGGCTTACAAAGAATAAGTCCTGGGGTCGATTTGCTCGACTAAAAGGTGGTGCTCCAGCATGGCCGCAATCAAATGACTGAAACAAGTAAAAGAGTAAAACTGCAGGTGACCAAGAGGGTGTAGTATTCAGCAATATTTAAGGAGTAAGTGGTATGTGACCAGTCCATTGCATTTCGCTCTGCCAGTGGTCAAGACACTGTATTCACAACCATGTGCTGTGTAGGAGGTAGGTACATTCTGTTTCCTGTAATCTATGTAACTTACTGGTCCGCTCCTTATCCATTTAACCCATGCATCCAACTCGAGCCTTTCACTTGTTCCAATTACTTCTCCAATACTTGTGCATTCCTCCTGAACATCACCGATCTTACTGGACTTTACAGCTTCTCGTTCCATGTCTCAACCACTTTCTCTTACACTTTCAAGATCATCGTTTACTGCATTAAATGCCTACTATGTGTATTGTTTTAGGTAGGCTAATCGAATCAGATATTACAAATTTACCGAACATCTCAGAGACATCTGACTAAACAACACTAGATCGTCCATCACCCATCATTTATGCTCAGCTGACCATAACTCTAAGCACCTTTCCTGTTTTGGGTCTTGATTTACACAGCAATTTCTTCCATCACCCGCCTCCGATGCAGCTTCCAACACGAACAACTCAATGCCAATGGTTAAATTATTGACTCGATTTTCTCTGTTGTTGGCACTCCGTCGGTTACGACGACGAGGGTTCTTGTTGATCCGATCAACGGAACAGCCTGCTCGTGAAATTAACGTGCAAGTGGCTGAGCACTCCACAGACACGTGTACCCTTAATGTAGTTCTCGGGAAGATTCAGTGTGACACAGAGTATGACAAGGCTGGCCCTTCGAAATACAGGTACAACATAAACAGGAAGAAAGAGTGAGAGAAAGTTGTGGTGAAAGAGTGCAACAGGGTTTGCCACCATCACCTGCCGGAGCCTCTTGGAACTTTAGGTGTTTTCGCTAAATAAACACTCACAATGCCCGGTCTCGGAATTGAAACCGCGATCCTACGACCGCGAGTTCGCAGCCCTAACCACTGGGCCATTGCGTTTCCACCGATTTTCTCTGGCTGCATACAACCATACAAATGTATACACACTAACCACACCCATATGCATACCATAACTCACATAACAAACACACAGAGCATAATACAATATTCACACACACATTACATACTCGTTACACGTGAACAAACACTACCACACATACAAATGCACACTAAGAACATATACACATCCACTAAACACATATATTCACACACAACGGTATACACATACAGAAAGTCGCTTATCATGATCTCCGTTGACAATTACACTCTTAACTGTAAAACTCTAGTCAGAAGTATCATTTCTACATAATCCGAAGGAAGTTGTATTCCATAGACGCGATGCTTCTGTCGAAAAGCGATAAAGTAGCCTATGGTTTATTGTTTTTGTTCATTATACACTCTCTGATGATTTGTTGAGGTGATCTGATTGTAGGTAAACTTTGCACAGCAGATATTTTCATTAATGAAATACGCGTAAGAGTGTAATTGAATAAACATGAAAACTTGTCTCCATTCTTGTCTGTGTCTGTGTTTGTCCCTCGCCACAGCTTAACAACCGGTGCTGGTGTATTCACGTCCCCGTAACTCAGCAGTTCGGCAACGAGACCAATAGAATAAGTACCAGACTCAAACAAAAAAGTACTGGCATCGATTTAATCGATTAAAATTCTTCAAGGCGGTGCCCCAGCATGGCCACAGTCTAATGACTGAAACAAGTAAAGGATAAAAGATAAATATATATATAAGATATATATGTGTGTGTATTATGTACGTGTGTATTATATGTGTATGTGTGTAGACATATATACATACGCACATATAATGTGTAGATGTATGTATGTTTGTGCGCGTGTGTGTTTGTGTTTGTGTCTCTGTGTGTGTGTTTGTGTTTGTGTTTGTGTGTATGTGTGTATGTGTGAAATGGCCCTTTGTTGCCAATTAGTAATTAATTTGTCAACAGTACTGTATTTCTAATTAACTCGAAATTCTACCGAGTAAAGTGTGAATATGCTTAGAGCTATCGCGCTCTCATCCCCTCATTGACTCACCTCCTTCGTACAATTCTCTCTATTTCCGTTCACCCGCATTCTGTCTCCCTCTCACTCACTCTCTTACTCTCTCTCTCTCTCTCTCTATATATATATATATATCTATATATATATATA
>NC_068986.1:31675386-31675972 GCF_001194135.2 Octopus bimaculoides | reverse complement strand
TTCTACTCCGTGCAAGTGTAGATTCGTGTGTAAAGTTGCATAAACTGTGTAACTTGAGGCCAAGAGAATTTCATACGCATACATACATCTGCAGATATATATGTCATGTACGTGAGTAACGTGAATGTGTGTATGTATGTATGTATGTATATATGGGTATACATACATAAACGCATGTATGTATGTGCATGTATGTATGTTTATGTATGTATGTATGTTTATGTATGTATGTATGTACACATAACTTTTTAAGTTCTTTTTAGGGAGATTAAGGAGACAATCTGTGGCCGTGTCCAGCACTGACCCTCAAGGAAGACATAATTGATGTGGTGTGGGTTGGAGTGGAGCGGTTAACGTTTTATTTGTTTTTAGTTTGTTTTTCTTTAATTATGTATATGTTGTTGTTGTTGATTTATTAGAAGAGAGTTTGATCATTCTTTGGTGCGATTTTGAGTGGATATTGTATGGTTGACGTATAGGTTGTTGTTGTTGTTGTTGTTGTTGTTGTTGTGTAGCTCCGGGTGAACCCTTGTTGGACAGACATGATCAAAGGCTGTCCAACAATGACCATCCCATAATTTTTTAG
>NC_068986.1:31669138-31670157 GCF_001194135.2 Octopus bimaculoides | reverse complement strand
TGATCCCGGTTCAAGCACTATAGTAATCAAATAACGACTATATAAAATTGGGAAGTTAAATAATTAATTAGTTAATTAATTATGCATTTAATTAACGAACAAAGTAATTAATCGATTAATCTAATTATTAATCAATTAATTAATTCAATGCCCGTATGTTTTCCTTAATGACCACTAATTAGGGATCTGACGTGAGTAAAAGTCATCTCTTATAATGTTAGGGCTTCACAAACCAATGTATGTGGTGGTGGTGGTGGTGGTGGTGGTGTTTGTCGTCGTGGGAGAGTGGTGTTGTGGTTGAAGGACAGTAATAGATGTATTAACGGCCATCAGTTACGTCCCTTGTTCCCTCGTTTGCGTTCTGAGTTCAAATCCTACCGTGGCCGATCTTCATCTTTCATCTCCCTAACATGGATAAAAAAAATAGGTATCGACTAACCTTCAGCACCACCACCACCAATACCATTGTCTCCTTTACCAGCACCGCTCCACCCGCCGCCACTTCTGCCACCACTACCGCCACTTCTACTACCACCACCTTCGTCGTTATTATCATCACCACCACCAACCAGCTGGCAAAAATGAGCAATACCTGTATGCCAAAGGGCCGACCTTGTAACACTCTGTGTCATGCTGAATTTCCCTGATAACTACGTTAAGTGTACATAGGCGCAGAAGTGACTGTATGGTAAGTAGCTTGCTTACCAACCACATGGTTCTGGGTTCAGTCCCACTGCGTGTCACCTTGGGCAAGTGTCTTCTACTATAGCTTCGGGCCGACCAAAGCCTTGTGAGTGGATTTGGTAGACATGCAAAAAAAAGGATTCTAAATGGATTCACGTATAGAAAGAAGTATTCTATATGAATTGAATTTACCTTTTAGCTGAAGAAAGAGGACGGGGATTTAGTGGTAATTGTTAGCAGAGTTAACCAAACGCCAGATGGATTCAGGTGTATAAAAATATAAGAAGAGTAAAGAAAATGAGAATATTTTCAGCCATTGTTTATAGCATTAGAGA
>NC_068986.1:31667809-31668593 GCF_001194135.2 Octopus bimaculoides | reverse complement strand
AGGTGGTGGTGGTCATGGTTTTGGTGGTGGTGGTGGTGAAGGTGGTGCTGGTGGTGCTGGTGGTGGTAGTAGTGGTGGTGGTAGTGGTAGTGGTAGTGGTGGTGGTGGTGGCGGTGGTGGTGTTATTGTTTGTTGTTGCTTGTTGCTATCGTTGTTACCGTTTTTGATGGTATCGTTGTAATTTATTTAGCCCTAAGTCAGCCTTGACTGAACAGACTTATGATCAAAACCATTCCAACTACGACCCACACGTCTTTTTAGGGACTTAAGCTAATGTGTCCGTTCTTTTCTCTGGAGGGTAAGTTGTGATTTGAAGAAGATTTAGTTGTTATTTTTAGCAGGTCGAGGGACTAGATAGAAAGTCTTGTTGGTTCGATATCATCATGGTTAAGCCAAACTACTTTGTAAGGAGCATAGGACAGTTTCTCGGTTTCTCCGGCGCATAATTTCTTCCCTGGACGGGACACCAATCCGTCAAAGGATTACTCATTTTTGCCAACAGAGCAGACTAGAGCAACGTGAAATGAAGTGTTTTGCTCGAGAGCACAACGCAGCCAGGAATCGAAACCACAATCTTGCGAGCATGAGTCCAACACTCTAACCACTAAGCCAAGCACCTCTTCGTTATCATCGTAGTTGCTGCTATTGTAATTGCTCTCATGGTTGCGGCGGCGGTAGTGACGGTGGTGATGGAGGTGGTGGTGGTGGTGGTGGTGGTGGTGGTTGCGGCGGCGGCAGCGACGGTGGTGATGGAGGTGGCGGCGGTGGTGGTGGTGGTGATGCT
>NC_068986.1:31663608-31667799 GCF_001194135.2 Octopus bimaculoides | reverse complement strand
GTTGGTGGTGGTGGTATAATTATTTTTGTCCCGCATTGAAAGGGCTTTGAGAAAGGCGTCTAGCATCACGTGTATTCGAAAGTCGACACCCGGCCGCAGCATCCGTTCGCGCCGCCCTGGCACACGCCACAGGACAACACAAGCTGTGCTGCCCACCTTACTGAGACCACTTAACCATGAATATCAGCAGATCGCAACCAAATTGTATTCCACAAATTTTCCCGCCTACTTCGGTAGTGGTAGTAGTAGTAGTAGTAGTAGTAGTAGTAGTAGTAGTAGTAGTAGTAGACACAACAACAACAATAATAATAATAATAATAATTTGTTTCTTTATTACCCATAGGGCGGAGGCTAAACATAGAGGAGACAGACAAAGGGTTTAAGCTGATTACATTGACTCCAGTGCGTAACTGGTACTTATTTAATCGACCCCAAAAGGATGAAAGGCAAAGTCGACCTCGGCGGAATTTGAACTCAGAACGTAACGGCAGACGAAATGCCGCTAAGCATTTCACCCGGCGTGCTAACGATTCTGCCAGCTCAATGCTTTCAGATTTTGGCATCAGGCCAGCAATTTCGGGGGTGGGGTAACTCGGTTAGATCGGCCCCAGTGTACCTATTTTATCGACCGCGAAAAGATGAATAGTGAAGTCAACCTCGACGGAATTTGAACTCAGAACGTAGGACGGACAAAGCTACTTCTTTATTAGTTACGAGTATGTAACTTTTACGAAAAGAGAGCAATCATTAAAGTCGACACTGTCTAGGAAATTCTTAAAAGTTCTAATTTTAATATATTTTTATCGAAATATGTTTATCAAATTTCTTTTATTATTGAAGATTTCAACTACACGATGCAATCAGAAAGCTAATTTTAATCCACTACGAGATAGAAACAACAATAATGTGTAATTTTGTTGTCGAGTAATGACAAAATGTAATACAGTCCGAGAAAGCCCTCACACGTGATGAACCATAGTGAATAAACACTTAAATGTAAACACACTCACATTAATAGGCACACAAATACACACAGCAACATATGCACATAGGCACATACACAAACACCCGTGCACATAATCAGGCAGACGTGTGTATACACTTACACATACACATACAAACATGCGTGCATGCAAGTACGCATACACATGTGCAAATACAGAGGCAAACACGCACACGTGCATACATATATAAAATCACACTTATATACACACATATACATACATGCATTCAAGCATACACGTGTATCCATATATATATGCGCTTACACGTACACTCACGCATGCACAGCACATACGCAGACACGTTGTGCGAGCATATATACACAAAATGACACGTGCATGTGCACTCACGGACCCAAGGCTTCCATACACACACACTCACATTCATGCATGCAAATCTGCACGTGCATTCACACATGCGTTCAAGCAAGCAAAAGAACTCATGCATAAACACTCTCTCACAGATATGCAGTGGCACGCACAGACATACACACACATACCTACACCTACATTCACCCAGTCAATGTGATACACACACACATACACACAAATGCACGCACGCGCACATACATACATACATACATACATACATACATACATACATACACGGGCACTTGCATGGAAATGACAGCTGTCAATCAAACACAAAAACAAATTAGATGTGTGGTTAAGAACATCGCTTCGCATCCACGTGATATCGAGTTCGTTCCCGTTACGTGGTACCTCAGGCAAGTGCTTTCTGCTCTAGGCTACCAATACCTTGTGAATAAATTTGCCAGATGGAAACTGTTTCAAAGCTCATCGCGCGTGTGTGTGTGTGTGTGTGTGTGTGTGAGAGAGAGAGAGAGAGAGAGAGAGAGAGAGAGAGAGAGAGAGCGAGAGAGCGTAAGTGTATGTGGATGCGTGTGTGCGCACATGCACACGTCTTTATGCTTGACACCCATCCCCACTTGACAGCCGGTGTTGGTTTGTTTACGTTCCCGTAACTAAACAGTTTGGCCAAAAAGAGAAACGATAGAAGTAACACAACTTGAAATAAGCACCGTTGTCGAACTGTTCGGCTAAGCCCTTCAACGCAGTGTCCCATCATTGGATGCCGTCCAATAACTAAAACAAGTAAAAGAACATCGTTAAATTCCAATATAATATTAAAATGCAACAAGAGCACTCAGAGGGCGCAAGCCTCCACTCAGGCAACACCAACGTCCTCTCAACGATAAGCTAGATATGATAAGTCCGAGTCATTTGTTCTACACGGAGACTTGAATGCACCTGTCGGCACTGGTTACCTAAGAAGTGACTGTGAGAAATGGTGCCCTTGAACTCAAGGCAAATGGAGTGGCCTTACTAGACTTCTGTCCTAGAAATGGGGTCTCTATTATGAATACATTCGTCTAAAATAGGTATATCCAGAAGTGTACCTGGGACAGAAGTCACCGACAGATTTTATCATCGTCTCTTACCTCTTTGATTCTGTGCTGGACGTTCGTGTAAAAGAAAGGGGCAGAATTATCAACTGATCACCACTTAACTGTCTGCAACCTGAGACTATCTACAGCAGAGAGAATTAAAAAAAAAAAACTGATAAGTCCAGTATAACTTAGAGGACAAAGTGGGGCATCCTGGCGGATGATGGAATTAAATACAAATATGAGGAATCTCTTACAATCCAAATTCAATGATCTTTACTGAACAGAGTGGAGATTATTTTATTTAAGGGTTTCTTGGGTCGTAATTTGATATGAACGAAAATGGCTTGGTGTCGCGTCAGATGGCAAAAGTACCTCCAGAGTTAACCAGAAAATTGAAAATTACATCCGAGCAAAGATGGACGCTTACAAAGCTTGGATTGGGAAGAAATCTCCCCTTCTATACAGGCGGCACACTGGGGATTTGATTGACCTGTAGCTATAAGTAGAAGGCATTTGCCCAAAGTGCAGAGCAGTGAGCGTGAACTTAAGACCACATGGTTGGGAAGCAAACGTCTTACCACATGGTTGGGAAGCAAACGTCTTACCACATGGTTGGGAAGCAAACGTCTTACCACACAACCACGCCTTCATCTCTCTCTCTCTCTCTCTCTCTCTCTCTCTCTCTCTCTCCCCCTCTCTCCCTCTCTCTCCCTCTCTTTCTTTCTCTGTTTATCTGCCTGTCTCTCTCACTCTCTCTCTCTCTCTCTTTGTTTCTCTTTTTCTCTCTCTTGCTCTCCCTCTCTCTGTGTACATGTATTATTATTGGCGACATCGATAGAGCACCGCCCAAAACACCTTGTTTTAGTGCTATATTTATTTAAACACGTCCTTTGTTTGATATGGCAGTGAGAAGTGAGGAATGAGTACGAACGGTAAGAAGGGGTGGGGAAAGAAACGAACGAAAGAATAATGAAAGAGAAAAAGAAAAAGATAGAGAGGAAGTAAAAAAGAAAAAAAGAATGAAACAGATAATCCATTTAGAGGAAGAGGAAGAAGAAGAAGAAGAAGAAGAAGAAGAAGAAGAGCAACAACAACAACAACAACATCTGTGGGTGAGATGAGATGAGGGTTGTTTGTAGTAATTAGTTAGATAAGTTTGTTGTGAGATGGTGACCAACCACACGTCGTCAGCGAAGAGTTTTATATGGGAACATTGACGTGTGAGTTGTCATTGGGACTGTTACCCATCGCAGGATAATGGAACACAGAATCTGTCTCTCTTCCACCTCTCCCTATCTATCTACCTATCTATCTATTTTTCCCCTCTCCGCCCGGATCCACGGGACGGCTGTCCAGAGAAACCGCTGTCTGTCTTACCGTCTGTCTGTTTTTCCACCCACCACATCCCGACACCCCTCTCTTTCTTTCTTTCTTTCTCTCTCTCTCTCTCTCTCTCTCTCTCACACACACACACACACACACACACTCCTTCTCACTCTCTGTCTGTCTCTCTATCCCTCTCATTCTCCTTCTTTCTCACCGAATATATACGTATACTTCTATGTATGTATGTATGTATGTACTTATGTATGTATGTATGTGTGTATGTATGTATGCATGCATGGGTGTGTATGTATGTATGTATGTATGTACGCATGTATGTATGTATGTATGTTTGTATGTATATATGTATGCATGTATGTATGCATGTATGTATGTACGTATTTCTTACCCAGTTAATTCTCTTCTCTTTATCTTTCTCCCACTCTAACATTTCC
>NC_068986.1:31661931-31663386 GCF_001194135.2 Octopus bimaculoides | reverse complement strand
AATCTCAATTTATTCCTTTTTCTGCCCTATCTTACCGTCTCTCTCTCCTCTCTCTCTCTCCCTCTCTCCCTCTCTCTCCCTCTCTCTCTCCCTCTCCCTCTGTTAGTCCGTTTATAGCCAACATTCGGCCAGCTATTCAGTCGACCACCCAGATAACCAGACAGCCGTCATTTCCCGTGAGAGGCTGCTGCTTCTGCTACCGAAACACCCCTTACATACCCACCACTACCACCACCACCACCACCATACACTTCCTCACGCATGCACACCCCTCAACAATACCAAAACTGAAACAAAAACAAAACAAACACCCTAACCCGGCCCCTTACACACGCAGGAGTCAGAAATAAAGGATTAACAATAATAATGTTAATAAGAAGGGCCAGAGGGGTGTATCTTGTAAGAACAATCGGGAAGACAAATGCTGAGGTAGAAATAGGCGGGATGGAAATCACTTTTAGAATAAATAAATAAAATAAATATAATAAATAAAATAAATATAATAAATAAAATAAATAAAATGAAATAAATGAAATGAAATAAAATAAATAAATAAATGAAATAAATAGAAGAGTACATGAAGGAATGAATGAAAGTGGGAGAAAGAAAGAAAGAAAGAAAGAAAGAAAGAAAGAAAGAAAGACTTTTACAAAAGGGAAACACTATGAGAGAGAGAGAGAGAGAGAGAGAGAGAGAGAGAGAAAGAAAGAAAGAAAGAAAGAAAGAAAGAAAGAAAGAAAGAAAGAAAGAAAGGAAGAGAGAGAAAGAAGGAAAGATGTGGAACGAGAAAGACAGAATGCCGTGATAAACTATGTATACTTGTGTAAATTGTACACGCTTGTGTGTATGTGTATAAGTGTGTATTTATAGATGTGTGTTTCGTGTGCCTGTGTGTGTGCGCGCACGTGTGCACTTGTGTGTGTGTGTGTGTGCGTGTGTGTGTGTGCAAGTGTTATGTGGTAATCAGTAAGAATCACGCGTGTTATTTCAACTTTTCGAGTTCGATTTTCAGTCAATTCCAATTTGATATTATTTCATTGATAATGTCTTACAGATCTTGACGCTGCCTGCACATCGCGCATCGATCAGTGACGTGAAATTTGAGCTTTCGTTGAACTTAATGAATATACAGTAATCCCTCGACTATCGCGGATGTTACGTTCCAAAACCTCACGTGAAAAGTGAAACTGTACTGTACTGTATGTTTCTTTATTTTTTTTCATTAATTTTATAATTTGTATAAATTTATTTTATTATAAATGCAAAACAACACCAAGAGGATTCGACGTAAGCTTAAATAATAAACCGCGATAGGTGAACCGCGAGGGTTAATAGAGGGTTTTTTTCTCTCTAAATTATATACATATATATTGTGAAATTTGATTTAGAATTGCTAAATTGAATTTTTCCCTGTAAGTTTTGGATTTTTATTCCCTATTATTATTATTATTATTA
>NC_068986.1:31658339-31661205 GCF_001194135.2 Octopus bimaculoides | reverse complement strand
CAAAACACTTTCAATACAGTAAACATAAGAGCACCACAGCAAACCACAGCACATACCCAAGGCGCACAGAGCTGCGCTCGGTAGTGAAGTGAAAGCACGTTATAAAAATAAAACTACTGAACAATAATAATAATAATAATAATAATAATAATGATAATAGTAATGATAATAATAATAATAATAATAATAATAATAATAATAATAATAATAATAATAATAATAATAATAATGTGTTATACACGCGCGCGCGCGGCCTAACATGAAGTATATTTGTTCCCTAATAAGTAATGTATATCGCATATCTTTTCCGTCGAGCCATCCCCTTCGAAACAGCCATTTTGAAAATGCACACAACACGTATATAAGGTATTTATTATCCATGCCAAAAACTCTTCCCGAAAGTCCTGCAATTCCGTCTCAAAGCGGCAGCCATTCACGTTCAGTTTCATTTTAAAGAAATACGGTGATGTCAGAAGGGGATGGATAGATCAGATAAGTATAGAGTGCGTTTTATGACCGCCATGTTGTTCTTAGTCAGAAGCATCGCAGCCACAGGTTTAGCTGGTCCGTGAAAATCTTATTGCAGACATCATAACTGATTCCAGTCATGTGAGAAATTGGTGGATTATTCGGCGACGATCCTCATGGATAGGTTCATGACATTTTTCGACACTTTTCGACATTTTTAAACATTTTGAACTTGAACTGATTCTGGACTAGATTTGCAACTTGCACACAACTCAAAAATCTGGTTTCGAACTAAACAAGATTAGTGAAACACATGGTGAAGCATTTCAAGAGCCTCAGTAGCGGATTTTCCATTCTTCATTCAGGTACGTTGCTCGAATTTCTCAGCCATAGTTAAAATTGCAAAACCTTTCTGACATGACGTTACAAAAGATAGCATAGTAATTAAACATGGAGCAGATAACATGAAACCTGTTTGAAGTGTGACTCAGTAGGCTAGTTACTAAAGAGCGTCGGCTGCACATGCATTTCCGTTAAAGGGTATAATTACGGCACATGCAGTCCGGAAATTACCTAATGACACTGTGTGTGCGGAGGGAGGCAGAGATGTGTATGTGTGTATCTGTGCGTGTGTCTGTGTGTGTGTGTCTAAATATTTACACATACATACACACATACATAAATCGACATAGATAAATAGATATACATACACATACATATATACATAGAAGCAGCAGGTGCACTTATAATATACGTACATACATGCATGCATACATACATACATACATACATACATACATACATACATACATACATACATACATATAAGAATTACATCCCGATGTGTGGTTTCGTTCAGTCAGTTGATAGTATTCGTCAAAAGATTTGAAAGTAAGTAATCATATAACTTTAGATGTGTCCTCATATAGATCACTGATTGTCATCTGTTATGCTTCAGTGGGAAGCCTTCTTTGAAATCCTCAAGGAAGAATTTGGCCATGCGTGAGGCTCAGTCTTTTTATTTATGATTTGGGTAGAACGGTCACGGATGTGGGGCTACTGTGTGAGATCTCGTGATTGTGGTGCGTTCTTAAAGCTTTTTACCATATTTAGCACTGCGTGTGAGATACCACTGAACTTTTCTTTGTCTTTCTATTTCCAAATGTATTTTGAAAGTGCGGTGGGGTTTCTCAAGTGAAGATACCGTGACGAGCTGTTGTGCTGATGAAGGCGAGTATACTGTAATCAATATATAGGTTGTTCATGTGGGGGAGAGGTTGCCTCTGTGATTGGTGGATCAAGGAATTGGTGTTTTGCTCTGATTGTTGTAATTTGCAGATGGCTAATCTGAGATGTGTTTCTTAAACATTTTAAAAGTCAATTGCATATTTGATACGTATTTGCATGCTTGCACAGAAATATACGTACGTACATGTATTCATATATACATGCACATATTTACGCGTACATAAATGCAATCGTTCATATATATGGGGGGGGAGTGTACATATACTTAAATACATATATACATTAAGTACAACTGATGTATGCATGCACAAATTCACACATTCCACAAGCAAACATTTTTACACATACAAACATTCATATTCACAAACATACATACATACATACACACATACAAACAAACAAAAATATCCTGTTACTGATGTTGAATTTCCAATATAGGAGCCTTAGATCTAGGTTAGAAACCGGCTCTTTCTCTATTGGCGAGAAATTTTGAAATAAAACTGAACAATGCCATACAGGAAGCAATGATTTATAAAAGGAATTTATTTGAATTACACACGTTACATACACGCACATACACATATACACATGCGCGCACACAAATACATACACAAGTAAGAAGCAGTTTAAACACACACACAAACATTCACAAACACACAGGTATATATACTTAAAAGCATACATTCATACAAAAACACCTTAATGCATGCATACACACACTTGTTTATATGCGTACAGTAATACACGCATATATACGCAATCGCATACACATATATACCCGATATAAAAAATTACGCATGCGCGCACACAGATATACGCACATACACAAACATATACCAGCATATATGCATTCATATATGTGCCTACATAAATACCAACACATACAACCATACATATATATACATGTATTCGGAGATTTAAACATGTATACATGCATACATATACAAATACTCCCATATATATATTCATACATATACATACGTACATGCATACATACATATATACATACATATACATATATACATGCATACTCACACATATAAACGTATATATATAAACAGACATAGATACATGGATTCACACATACATATACATGTCTATAAAGACACCGATACATACAGGCATAAGCATATATATATATATATATATA
>NC_068986.1:31655608-31657149 GCF_001194135.2 Octopus bimaculoides | reverse complement strand
TAGATATGATATGTGTGTCATAGATAGATAGGCAGACAGACAGACAGATACATACATACATACATACATACATACATACATAGATAGATAGATAGATAGATAGATAGATAGATAGATAGATAGATAGATAGATAGATAGACAGACAGACAAACAGACAGACAGGCAGGCAGATAAGTTTCTTTATTAGCCACAGAGAGCCGAACACAGAGGGGACAAAATACAGTGCAGAGCTTTTCTTTTTGAAAATAGAAAAAAAGGAGAAAAATAAAATTCCGATCAAAAGGGATCGTGAAAAAAAACGAGATAGATAGATAGATAGATAGATAGATAGATAGATAGATAGATAGATAGAAAGGGGGAAAACAGACGAATAGATAATTCTTCCCTCCCGTTCTATTTTCTTCCCAATTGACACTGTAGTCATAACTGATCAAGAACTGGGATCGATTTAATCGACTAAACCCGTTCGCACATTTCAGACGTATACTGGAAACCATTTTTCTACAGCACCACCTGGTGCACTTCCGTGTTCCTGTGAAGCGTGCAGCGTCGTGTTCTTACTTTTGAGGGGATTTGGGGCAGGTATAGACTCCTCCTGTTGTTTTACTGCATCAGCTTGTTCTATTATGGCATTTAGTTTCTTGTTTCTTGGCAAATTGGTTTCAAATTTTGGCACAAGGCCAGAAATTCGTGGTAGTGGGCAAGTTAATTACATCGATGCCACTCTTCAACTGGTACTTATTTTATGCTTCTTGTTATATTGGTTTTAAATTTTGGAACAAGGGCAGCAGTTTCGGCAGATGGGTTAAGTCGATTATTTATGCATATGTATATGAGTGTATGTGTATGTGTGTTGTCATTTATATAATCTCTTATTACGCCTTGTACTCGACTGATGAATTTTTTCTGATTCATATTTGAGTTCTATCATCTATTAATATCGCTATATTAAAGCGAAATATTAATATATACATTATATTAAAGAAGTGACTATTATCAAGATATTTTCATATTTCCTTATTAGTTCTTACATTTAGTTTTAGAACAATAGCATTTTAATCCATTATAGTTTATCAAACTTCAAAACATTCTCAGTACGATCCACAGAAAAAAGTAATAACAATAATGGCGTTTTGCATTACTTTTCACGCGTTTTGCAGTAAGTCACTAAGCATCGTGGAAATACTTTTCTAAGTAATAAAAATCATCAACGCTGGGATAAGAATTATACAACGGTAAATCTTGTTAGATTTTTTTGGTATATTTATTAATGAATTAATGGATTTAGGAACGCTAAACATAAAGGGCTAATAAGTAGATAATAATAAGAACAATGTCGTGTCTGTGATAAAATATGCATAAAAGGAAAGATATTTCCTACCTACATACACACACACACACACACTGGCAATCATAAACAAGCATAGATAGATAGATAGATAGATAGATAGATAGATAGATAGATAAATAGATAGATACATAGATAGATATACGTGGGCGCACATGCACGCACACACTCATACATGCATATATACACACA
>NC_068986.1:31654529-31654985 GCF_001194135.2 Octopus bimaculoides | reverse complement strand
GTAGTAGTTGTAGTAGCGGCGGCGGCGGTGGTGGTGGTGGTAGTGGTTGTAGTAGCAGCGGCGGCGGTGGTGTTGGTGGTAGCGTTTGCTGTGTGATAATGATGATTGTGGAATACAAGACTGTTGTGAAAGAGGATTGCCTGTTTGAGTGTTGGTCTTGTGCAAGAAACCATAGTGGTGGCGGCGGTGGTGAGGCTCATTGTTGTAGAGGCGATAGCATCGACGATGGTGGTGATGCCATTAATACAAATCAATTTGCTGTTGTGGTAGTTGTGGTTGTTGTTGCAGTTGTTTAACCCCAGGTTGATCCTGGTTAAGCAGGTCTGTGACCAAATGCAATTCTGTAATGTTCTTCCTGTCTTGGATTACCTTAGCCAATGTGTACTACCTCGCTTTTCTTTTGATGGTGATGGTGGCGGGGGCGGTGATGGTGGTGGTGGTGGTGATGGTGGTGGC
>NC_068986.1:31653947-31654456 GCF_001194135.2 Octopus bimaculoides | reverse complement strand
GTGAAGATGAGGGAGAAGAGCTGTTGATGTTCAGAAGGAAAAATGATGTCGGCGGCGGCGGCGTTGATTGCAGTAGTAGAGATAATAGTGGTGGTCATTATTATAGTGATGATGCTAATGCTGATGATGATGGCCATGAGGACAATGATGAGGATGATGATGACGATGATGGTGGTGGCAGCGGCATTGATTGCAATTATAGTGATAATGGTGGTGGTCATGAATATAGGGATAACGACGACGATGGGGATGATGATGATGACGATGACGATGACGACCACGACGAAAACAACAACGATGATGACGATGGTGGAGATGTTGCCAACAACGACGAGGGCGGTGGTGGTGGTATTGGTAGTGGTGGGGGGGAAGCTGAGTTTAATGGAGTTGGCGGCAGTTAGACGTCAGTGGTGATGGAGAGAAGAAGGGGTGGTGTTAATGATGTTCACAGTGTGTGTCCATTGTGATGACAGTGATAATGGTGGTGGTGGTGGTGGTGGTGGTGGCAG
>NC_068986.1:31649258-31653886 GCF_001194135.2 Octopus bimaculoides | reverse complement strand
AGCGCAGGACGGCGGCGGTGCAGAGGAAAGACGGGCGGTAATTGAGAGGAAATCTGCCTGAAAGAGAAATACTTAAGTGTTAGTGATTTTAATTAGATCGTAATACATGTGTCTGTTCATTTACTTTACTTTTTCACACTCAATGGAAGGAGGCAATGTGTGCGTGTGCCTGTGTTTGTGTATCAGTGCGCGTGTGTGTGTGTGCCTCTGTGTGTGTGTGTGTGTGTGTGTGTGTGTGCGCGCGCGTGTGTGTGTGTATGTTTAAGTATGTATCTATAATATATTTATATAAGTATATGCGTCTCTTCAACACGCACATAGATAGATGAATATGTTTGGCGATGCAAACAGTAAAACAGAACTGAAAACGTGTATATTAGAATAGATACAGATGGTAGATTCGGACTTAACAATTTTGATAGTCCACAATAGTCCAATGAAAGAGCTCGATGTTGTACACAGAGTATTTTTCAAATAAATTTATTCATATTCTTACAATATGGCCACTGTTGTTTCAGCTAAGCTAGTCTTCGCTAAGCCTCATCAGAAATGTTGTTTCAGATACTGTGAAGCTGCGTCAGTTTATATCGGTTTGGCAAGAGAGGTGAAATGGCAAAGGAGGAGTACTGGGATAAAATAGCCACATAGGAAGTGAGGTGGAAATACAGAGAGTGAGGAAGCTAGAGAGACGAGATAATCTAGGGAAACGAGCAGGACATGTAAGAGAGAGCTAGACAGGGGAAGAAGCATAGGTGTAGTATAGGCTAAAGGAGACGGCTATTATAAGAGCGAATGGGGTAACAAGGTCGAGATATGAAGGAAGTGCGGGGTAAATACCGAGGGTGATGGAATAGGAAAAGAATTGGTAAAATAGTACAGGGTTCAATAATAACTATTTTGATCAAACACAGATACCTGTGATAAATAGATAAATATTTTTAATTCAAATTACGATAAACGTAAACAAACAAACGAAGCTTGCTTTTAGAAGCGTTGAGATGTCTTAGAAAGTTAAAGAAGTGATTTAAATTCTCAAATGCAGGATAATGCCTGAACAGGATAAACTACCTCTATTTTGGCAGAAAAAAGTGTGGGCGACCAGCCATGAGACTCGAACTCACACCTCTGTGATTACGCGTCGCGGTGCTCTCGACCATTTAAGCTAAACTGCCTAGCCGCAAGTTTTTTTTTCAAATTTAAGATGTATAGAAATCTCTCTTTATGAGACGCTATCATATGTTAAATTCAAATTACGATGAACGTAAACAAACAAACGAAGTTTGCTTTTAGAAGAGTTGAGATAAATATTGATTTCAAGTTTTAGCACAACGCCAGAAATTTCGGGGGCGGGGTAAGTCGATTACATCAACCCCAGAGCTCAAGTGGTACTTGTTTGATCGACACCGAGAGGGTGTAAAGCAAAGTCGACCTTCAGAATGCAAAGACAGACGAAATTCCGCCAAATATTTTACCCGGCGTGCTAACGATTCCGCCAGTTCGCCACCTTAATAGATAAATAAATATTGATAAATAAGATAATAAATCAAGGGTGAGAGTTAGGGGTGGCAAGTACCAGAAATATTACATTAAGATTTGATCCAGATACGGTCTAGAATGCAGGATGTGACCGGTCAGAACTGATCAAAGGTAGCAGTGGTGATCATTGTGGGAGGATAATAACATTATCACGTGACCACTCGATCAGGGCTGATGTGGAGTTAAGTAACAAGGCGGGGTATTCATTGCTGGAATACCTTTTGTTCGATCAGGGTGGGGCTGGAACTCAAACAAGATGGAATGGACACAGCTAGAATGTCTTCAGTCAGTGCTAACTTGGGGTTAAACAATAACTTAAAGCATTCATATTTACTTCTGCCGGGTGATCTTACGGTACGAGTCCTAAATATCGGCCTTTTCCGTAAAAAGTGTCTTCGGCGATCTTTACCAAAGATCAGCCTTTTCCGTAACACTCGCACGATCTTCACTACAGTGTTACGGTTACTGTTTTAGTGTTAGGGTTACTGTTTAGGGTTAGAGTTACGGTTACGGTTAGGGACGGAATTCCCTAACCCAAACCCTAAAATCGAAACCCTAACCCTAACCCTAACCCTAAACCCTTCAAAATAAATCGCGCTCTCTGTATGTCTTTCGCTTTTATGACGTCGTTTCCCTGTTTCTCTCCAACACTTTTTACGGAAAAGCCGATCTTTGGTAAAGATCGCCGAAGACACTTTTTACGGAAAAGGCCGATATTTAGGACTCGTACCGTAAGACCCCCCCCCCTGCCGCAATAAACAGTAACTTCGTACATCTACAGATTTTCTTTGGATGACTCTGTCTTAGAAAACGTGATACGAACGTTAGGAAATAGGCTTGTTTCTGAAACTTTATCAAACCTAAAAACAAAGAAGAAAGAACGAAAAGTAATTCTACAAATCGTTTCTCAATATGAAGTGGTGTGTTTAAACATAGTTAATTGTCTCACTATGCAATAGGTTCTAAACTATAGAACTGATATACTTGAATTATACACTCTTCGAGATCAGAAAAACGAATCCTATTTTTTATGACTAATTTTGGCCAAGAAAGGTGCAAGGAGGAAACCCTCGAAATTTCACAGGTTAACACATAAAACGAAACGAAAAACCATAAATAAACGCATTTCAGTCTTTATAAGTGACCTAATGTGACATGGTATGTCGTCTTGTGTCTTGCAAACAACTTGCACATGCAAGTGCTACCAGTCAAGAATTCCGCATACCGGAAGCCAGCAAGTGTATGGGGTCATCAGGAGAGAATGCGCGCCGTTTCGGGGCCTACCTCTCGACTACATTGCGGTTGAGCTTTGAAACAGATCGGTGTACAACAACCAAAAAGTCAACGAACTTAATTTCACGAAACACAAGGCAATGCAGTGAGTATTCAACTAAATTTTACTCCTCATAGATAAGATTCAGACTTATTTTAAAACGCAGCTGCGCAAAACGGTAAATTTTTTTCATTGCGATAAAATTGAAAGAAATTTCTATTTTACAAAATTTTCGAGAATAAGAGAAGAATATATTTAATATATCACGTAACAGATAAATAAAACTGATAAACTCCGTTCGCTTATTCCTAGCGATTAAAATAAAGTTAAAACATCAAATGCTTCTGTTGTTTATCCGCTTGATTTTTCGTAATCAGTGATATCCATTAAAGAGAATGATAGTAAACCTTATTTTCTTCATCAGATAAAATACAAAACGGAAAAGTACAGAATCCAGGGAAAATGGTCGTCACCTATATCGACAAAAGTCATTTCGTGATATCCGCACCCACAATTTTCTGTAAGTTCGTTTACAGTGGGGAGACAAACAGGCTTGCTCGAAATGTTCGGCTGTCGTGATAGAGTGGAAATAATATAGAGGCGATAGAACCGTACACACGTGCTCCACTTGTGGCGTACAACTAGTGTGCGATCCTGTAAATTGTATTTATCCAACGGTCTGTACTGATGAGAAACAGATATTTTCGGTAAGAAAGTATTGATTTCGAAACATGTTTAGAGATAATTGTATTTTTATAAAGTAATTTTCACTGGTCTTGCCCGTTTACATTTTTGTTACTTCGCTAAATTGCCTTTGAGAATTATTCGGTCTTAGTAGACACATGACATGTGATCTTCTTCTAGCACATTAGCAGTCCACCTAGTGGCCTCCTTTATATATATTTTTATATATACATATACAATAATCTTTTGAGATCTCAGATATTTTTTTCTGAATCTCCCTGATTCTTTTAATGTGCTTGTTCCCTGGTATTAAATTGATGTTAATTAATATCCAATTTGTTACCCTATTGTTTGATTTATATATGCAGATAGATAAATAGATAGATATATAGATATTTGCATGTATGTTTGAATACATAGTCGAGTGTAAGAACGCAACGGTAATAATTACATTCAGGGTAACGATTCATATATGTAAGTGTATGCATAATGTGTGTATGTATACATATATGTATACAAACGTGTGTGTGCATGCGTGTGCGCGTGTGTTGACGTATACATGCATGTTTAAAATTTCATTTCCATTCTTATCTCTTTGAATAAATTGTATAAATATACAACTAGATACCTTAAGATATGTATGTGTACACATATACGTAACAGTCTATCGGTGTGCAAGTATGTGTTCATCTACGGCAGTGCATCTCTGAGTGGGTGTGCCTGCGTACATATGTTTGTGTATGAAAATGTTTGTACGTGAGTGTGTGTGTCTGTATGTGTGTGTGTCTGTCAGTCTGTCTGTCTATGTATATACGTTCGTTCGTAAATATCAAATGATGTTGGCACTCCGTCGGTTACGACGTCGAGGGTTCCAGTTTATCCGATCAACGGAACAGCCTGCTCGTGAAATTAACGTGCAAGTGGCTGAGCACTCCACAGACACGTGTACCCTTAACGTAGTTCTCGGGGATATTCAGCGTGACACAGTGTGACAAGGCTGACCCTTTCAATTTCAGGCACAACAGAAACAGGAAGTAAGAGTGAGAGAAAGTTGTGGTGAAAGAGTACAGCAGGGTTCGCCACCATCCCCTGCCGGAGCCTCGTAGAGCTTTAGGTGTTTTCGCTCAATAAACAC
>NC_068986.1:31645399-31647797 GCF_001194135.2 Octopus bimaculoides | reverse complement strand
CTCTCTCTCTCTCTCTCTCTCTTTCTCTCTCTCTCTCTCTGCCTTTCTTTAACTTCACCATCAGAACATCACCCCTCTGCTAAAATTATATTTTAACTCTCCTCTTCTTTATCATCACTACCTTCGACTAACTTTTTGAACCACGTAATAAATATTAAGCTCTCCTTAACTCACGTAATGAGGTTTTTCCATTATTTTGTCCAACCCTTGTATGTATGTATCTGTACAAAAAAGCTTACTTCCCACCACATGGTTCCGGGTACAGTTCCACTACGTGGAACCTTGAACAAGTGTCTACTATAGCTTCGAGCCGACCAAACCCTTGTGAGTAGATTTCTTCGATGGAAACTTAAAGAAGCCTCTCGTCTATACATATTTATATATCTATGTGTGTATGTTCCTTTGTGTCTGTGTTTGTCCCCTACCACCGCTTGACAACCGGGGTTGGTGTGCTTACGTCCCCGTAACTTAGCGGCTAGGCAAAAAAAGTGATAAAATAAGTGCTAGGCTTCAAAATAAAAAATATGTCCTGAGATCGATTTATTCGACGAAAACCATTCGAGGCGGTGCCCCAGCACGGCTACAGTCAAATGACTGCAACAAGTAAAAGATATGTAATTATGCAAATTTATGCACTAGTTCTGTGCCGTTTCAATGACCCAAATAGTGAAGTGTTGCTGATTCAAATGCATACACACACACACACACACACACACATATATGTATATGCGTATGTGTGCATGTGTGTGCGTCTTATATAAATACACTCACATGTATATGTATGAATGTATGTATGTATATGTATATTTATATAACATATATATATACATGTGTGTGTGCGCGGAGTAAATATTTACGTATCTATACATATACATGAATGTATGTATACACATAAATATATTTATACATATATATCTTCTTTCAAATACGTACGTACGTACATACATACATACATACATACATACATACATACATACATACATACATACATATATACATACATACATACATACATATGAATTTATTCAATCAAAATGGAAAATATTTTCTGAGTATTAAAGTGCTAAAACGCGTTTAAAAATTAATATATATAGAAAAAAATCGAATGCCGAATTTCATACATTACTAAGCAATGTAGTTTGTTTTCCTATTTGTGATTTTCATTTTAACAAATCAGGAACCTTACTATAATGTCATGCAAAACCAGCATCATATTTATGTTTATGAAGAAAATTCCTTCTCTTTATGGCGTATAGGTTACATGTTATTAGATTTTTTTCACATAAAAAAAAACATGAGCTATTTTACTAAACATTAGTCTCATGATAGCTTTACATGAAACATGCTTTTTTTCTTCTGTTAGTTTAAATTGAATTTAGATTATCTATGCAGTTTTATAAAGCGAGGTGCCGGTGTGTAGTGGTGAGTTTTTCGTTGAGAAGCGTCCTTCAACCTCAGTTCGCATTTTGAATAAGTCATTTTCATTAAGCCAACGATTCGTATCTGAGATGGCTAGACGTCGTTTTGTTTTCGATTAATGGTGGTGGATTGAATGAAAAGAAGAGGCTGCTTCTGCAGTATTTGCCAGCTATTCTGAGAGTGCTGACATCAATACGGTTGATATTCAGTGTAAACATCTCTTTAAGTTGACGTCTGAGAGAAAAAAAAATTAGGGTTGGGAGGAAGGACTAGAGACGGCTAGTGATGGATATGATCCTCAGTTGATTTTCGACGATGAGCCTTCAGTTGTTTGCTCAAACTGAATTACTTACAAGTTGAATAAACGGATAAATGACTGAGTATTCCTCAGAGACGGGTACCCTCGATATAACTCTCAAAATGAATCAGCGTAACACAATGTCTCAGACTGAATCTTTGAATTACAGACACAATTCATCCTACAGGCTTTCACACACTTTCCATTTACCTAATCACACACATTTTGGGCTGACACGAGGTTATGGTCAGCTCATAACCTGATGCCATGGAGTAGGATCAAACCCATAGCCTCATTATTACAGAGCGATCATTTTGACCATTTCGTCATGATTTCGTTTGCTTTTTCCTTCTTTTGGAAAAGGTATTTTTGTGTCTCCTTCGCCTCTTTATGCAATGTGGATTTTAAAAACCGCTGCTAAACTTTGGTTATTTATTAAAGAGTTAACCGAAGGGGAGACAACTATCCTCATGGATATATATATATATTTACATTCGAAACGACAAACAAGTAGTCAAACATCTTAAAGGACCACTCCCAAGACTTGTTATTTCTTTGTCCAGGCCCCAGACTCAAACAAACAAAGTTATTAAACATATTTCAATTCCTGATATACATCAATAAACAGCTGACATCTCTCTCTTACACACACGAACATATATATATATATATATATATATA
>NC_068986.1:31642595-31645005 GCF_001194135.2 Octopus bimaculoides | reverse complement strand
GAAGCGTAATGGCCCAGTGGTTACGCAGCGGACTTGCGGTCTTAGGATCGCAGTTTCGATTCCCAAACCGGGTTTTGTGAGTGTTTATTGAGCGAAAATACCTAAAGCTCCGCGAGGCTCCGGCAGCGGGGTGGTGGTGAACCCTGCTCTACTATTTCACCATAACTTTCTCTCACTCTTTCTTCCTGTTTCTGTTGTGCCTGTATTTCAAAGGGCCAGCCTTGTCACACTCTGTGTCACGCTGAATCTCCCCGAGAACAACGTGAAGGGTACACGTGTCTGTGGAGTGCTCAGCCACTTGCACATTAATTTCACGAGCAAGCTGTTCCGTTGATTGGATCAACTGGAACACTCATCGTCGTAACCGACGGAGCACTCAACGGAGCACTCAACAAATTTATTGGGATTTACATGTAAGGATCAAAACAGTTTGATTCAACTTCGTTGGTACTCTTGAGTTCAAAATGACTGACGACTAACATTACGCGGAATTTGAACTCAGAAAATGAAGACGGGCAAAATTACGCTAAGCATTTCGTCCAGCGTGCTAACGATTTTGCCTGCTCTCCGCTTAGGAATAAGTAAATGATAATAACTAGTCAAACTATGTTCATTTTATATAGACTCTGTTTATACTCAGTTTTGATACGTTTAGTCTTCCATAGTCTTCAGGTGTTGCATTTCTATAGAAACTTAGAAAAGGCTAATCGAAACGTCAAGTAACGTAACGAAAACAAAATATTTAAAAACTACAAATATGGAAAAAAAAAAAAAAAAGAGATGGCTGAAGGGAAAATAATACATCCATCTCCCGTATCAAATATGTATTTATTGAAACGAGATGTGTAAATTCTCGCCTGGTATGAGTGAAAATTGGGTAAGAATACAATACAAGGCATTTTAAACCTGCCCGATATTTTAGTCAACTGACCTAGCATAGTAATACTGATATAAGACTGTTTGTTTTTTTTCTTTTTGCGTTAAGATATCAATTCCATTTCATGTGAATGTGATTACAGACTGCATAAGAAAGCTTTAACAAGCAGATACGAATGGAATTCAGACTTGAAAAGCGTGGGAAAGGAACTGAAGAGGTTTTCTAAGGATGCTTAACATGTTTCTTTCCACTGGGAAAAATCTCATACTAACAACGAGAAGAGAATTAGATACTTCAGTAATTAATTAATTGTGTTGTTTGCTGTTAGCTGTGTAATGTTTGTCTCAAACGGTAAATACATCTAGACACGTTACACAATCGCAGAACACACAGACACATACATATACATGCGTGCATATATACACCTGCATACGTACACTAACACATCAACACATGCACAAGTATACATACGCAGGGATTCTCACTTCCCTACAACTCACAGTCTCTCTCTCTCTCTCTCTCTCTCTCTCTCTCTCTCTCTCTCTCTCTCTCTCTCTCTCTCTCTCTCTCTCTCTCTCTCTCTCTCTCTCTCTCTCTAATGCATATATATTCGTGCATACATGAATACAGACACTGGAATATATTCGCTTATGATTACACCTATATACATTAGTATATATATATATATATATATATATATATGCATGCACACACACACAATTGTATGCACAATTGTATATCTAATGAGTAAGCACGTGCGTGTGTATAATCTGATATGCAAATATATACTGACTATGATATAAAAGTATATAATATATAAAAGTATATAATATATGTATATACACACGCACATATATATATACTCTCTCACTCTTTACTCTTTTACTCTTTTCAGTCATTTGACTGTGGCCATGCTGGAGCACCGCCTTTAGTCGAGCAAATCGACCCCAGGACTTATTCTTTGTAAGCCTAGTACTTATTCTATCGGTCTATTTTGCCGAACCGCTAGTCTATGGATACGTAAACACACCACCATCGGTTGTCAAGCAATGGTGGGGGACAAACACAAATACATATACACACACATACACACATATATATACATATATACGACGGACCCCCTTCAGTTTCCGTCTATCAAATCCACTCACAAGGCATTGGTCGGCCCGAGGCTATAGTAGAAGACACTAGCTCAAGGTGCCACGCAGTAGGACTGAACCCGGATCCATGTGGTTGGTAAGCAAGCTACTTTTACACAGCCACTCCTGCGCCCATATAGATATTATGATACTATATATTCTGTTCTACTCTAGGCACAAGGCCCGAAATTTTTAGTGAAGGAGGCCAGTCGATTAGATCGACCTCAGTATGCAACTGGTACTTAATTTATCGACTCCGAAAGGATGAAAAGCAAAGTCGACCTCGGCGGAATTTGAACTCAGAACGTAAAGACAGACGAAATACCGCTAAGCATTTCACCAGACGTGCTAACGATTCTGCCAGCTCGCCGCCTTATATGATATATATTATTTT
>NC_068986.1:31639451-31642585 GCF_001194135.2 Octopus bimaculoides | reverse complement strand
CTTCTACTAAAGCCTCGGAGAAACCAAAGGCTTGTGAGTAGATCTGGTTGACGGAAACTGAAAGCAACCCGTCATGTATATACATATGTATATATATTTATGTGCGTGTCTTTTTTGTCCCCCCACCATCGCTTGACAACCGATGTTGGTGTGTTTATGTCTCCGAAACTTAGCGGTTCGACGAAAGAGACCAATAGAATAAGTACTAGGCTTACAAAGAATAAGTCCTGGGGTCGACTTGTTCGACTAAAGGCGGTGCTCCAGCATGGCCACAGTCAAATGACTGAACCAAATAAAAGGATATATAAATATGCGATGGTTTTCGGTTAGAGGTGTCGATTTTTACAATTCTGTATCATGCATATAAGCTCTCGACGGAAAAACAACGGCTTTCATAAGCTTAAGACTCGACCCCACAGCTCTTTGTTTTCTCGATACGCGCGTTACCATTACACTAACGAACGACCTCGTTTCTTTCCGTTAGATTTAAGAACTATAATTAGTTCATAACGTTGTTTTTGTAAACAAACTTCGTGTGTTTTTCTGCGATGGTGTTTGGCAAGCAGCGTCAGTTTTTAGAACTTTGCAAATATTTATATTTCATAAGCTTAAATCTTATATGCAATCACCATGCATTGACTAAAGAAAATAGACTAATATCTATTTCTTTATTGCCCACAGGGAGCTAAACATAGAAGAGACAAACAAGGACGAACAAGGGGATTAAGTCGATTACATCGACCCCAGTGATTAACTGGTACTTATTTAATCAACTCCGAAAAGATGAAAAGCAAAGTCGACCTTGGTGGAATTTGAACTCAGAACGGAACGGCGGACGAAATACCGTTAAGCATTTTGCCAGGCGTGCTAACGTTTCTGCTAGAAAATAGTCTAATATTGGGGCATATACGCCATCGACGGAAAAGCTTATAAAATAGTGTGTGTGTGTGTGCGTGCGCGCGCGTGTATACATGCATACATACGTACATACATATGCGTCTGTGTGCGATTGAAGTCGTTTCAATAAAAAAGTATAGCCATTGCTTGTAAAGAGCTGCAAAATGACTATGACTTTTGGGTCCATATGATGATCTGCAGTTTTTACCATAGCCATAGCATAAATGTCTTTCTTAGTTAAATGCCGCGCAGAATCATTAAGTTTGGTTTTGTGTTCAGAGATATGTCTTTGCAAAAAACAACAGAAATACAAAAAATATTGCGTGATTATTAGACATATGGCGAAGATTTATTAACTAACATTGGTTTATGTATCCTTGAGTGACTAACGAGACCAGTCTTAGATGGATAAATTCTGTTGCAAATTGAACATGTGAAGGGATTCATGATATCTATGGGGTTTTCATTCTTTATATTTCGTTTTTAATTTTGCCTATTTAATGCGATTCTTTTCAAAACGAATGAACGTTCCATATATCTGTTCCCCATGATGCTGTAGTTTTCCAGCTTTCCACATGAATATTGCCATTCTTCAGACAGTCTTGTATTTTAAATTCGGTTTGTAAGGAGGTATTTGCCCATAACGTTACTTTTCATGGAGTAGATGCTTTGGGATTCTTCAGCTTCCATACGAACTATGTGATCTGCCTACTTCAGTTCGCTAGTTACAAGTGTGCTTCTGTACTTATGATATTCACTGCCTCCAAGACTTCAACATCACTCACATAGTCTCCCCACGCAAAATTTATCGAAAACCTTCTTACCGAACATGTTTTGAATGTAATGTCCATGTTTCAAAGCCATACAACAAAACAAACAAAATGAATGTTTTAAAACTAGATATTTTAGTAGAATTTTGCATGTATCGTTAAGAGCATAGAGAAAATTGTAATATTCTAAAAATATGACCAGGAATTCTAAATTATATCTGCAATTTTGCCATCAAGATTTACATCTTTGTTTAACATGCTCTCAAAACATTTGAAGAGCGGTACGGCTTTCAAAGTTGTACCCTATATTCTTGTATGGTATCCACACAAGGTTTTCCAACACAAGGTTGATAATGAATATTAGTATAAGTCAGGGTATATTTTGAGCTGTCATGCTACATGTCAAGGAAGTTTTATTCGTTAAGGTTTGAGCATCTTTTCTTTGCATGCGACTACATGACAGTTACACATGGAATTGGCAAAACCTTGGACGTATTTCAGAGAATGTTGCACTATCTAGTCCTCCAGCACCGGCCTACACGCAAAGATCTAGTTCTGGAATAGCATAGTTCTACCAACAGTTCTCTTTGCTCGTGGGGCATGTATTTACAACGTAGAATTCGACAAAAAGCCAGATATGTTCCACTGAAGATTCTTCAGAAGGATTTAGAGAACCCACTGACAAGACCAAATAACCAGTAAAGGTAGTCTAAAGTATGCTAACACAAGACCACTTAGAGAAATTATCAAAGAACGAAGATTAAAACTAGCAGGTTACCAGAACGACACCAGACTAAAACGGCTTTCAAATGGACGTCGCCAGAGGGAAAAAGAGAGGAAGACGGAAAAGTACAGAGTGCAGAATATTTATATCCGATTTGGGAGAGGCCAATATCACAAAGACCAGTGGTTCTCATCCGGGGTGCATATAGCCCCTGAGAGTCCATATAAGATTTTTGGGGGTCCACGCAACAAAATAGTAAATTGGGGATCCACAATAGTAATTTAGGGGCCCCTGAAAAAATTATGCTTTAGATCTATGTATTGGTATGTATTGCAAGAAACAGTTGGGTTTCTTTCTCTAACATTTTACACTCTTTTGCTCTTTTACTTGTTTCAGTCATCTGACTGTGGCCATGCTGGAGCACCGCCTTTAGTCGAGCAAATCGACCCCAGGACTTATTCTTTGGATGCCTAGTACTTATTCTATCGATTTCTTTTGCCGAACCGCTAAGTGATGGGGACGTAAACACACCAGCATCGATTGTCAAGCGATGTCGGGGTGGAAGCAAACACAGATACGCAGACATATACATACACATACATATATATATACATATATATATATACATACATATATACGACGGACTTCCTTCAGTTTTCCGTCTACCAAATCCACTCACAAGGCTTTGGTCGGCCCGAGGCTATAGTAGAAGACACTTGCCCAAGGTGCCACGCAGTGGTACT
>NC_068986.1:31638884-31639441 GCF_001194135.2 Octopus bimaculoides | reverse complement strand
AGTAGAAGACACTTGCCCAAGGTGCCACGCAGTGGTACTGAACCCGGAACCATGTGGTTGGTAAGCAAGCGACTTACCACACAGCCACTCCTACGCCTACACAAGTTAATGTGCGGAAAAACAAAATAGAAACTTTGAAAGAATTTTCTATAAAACTAGTTTTTAAACATCGAATGGCTGTGGGGGATCCACCAGAATAAAATAGTAACCAAAGGGGTCCATAGATTTTAAAAAATGATTGAGAAGCATTCAAATGGACCGATGCAGAGAAAACTGCAAGCAACAGAAACCAGTGGCGTTTCTGTTGCAGCCGACTCTGCTTGTGAGTACAGAAAAAACTGATACTGACGTCGATAGAGAAGTCATCAACGTAGAAGAGGTCTCTCATGAGAGATACAGAAGTGTAATTTAGAACTGAGCCGCCCTTCTGGAGTTGAACAGGTTTACTGGTTATTCATGAATACTCTGGGGATTATGTAACCGTTCCCAAAACAGTCTTTCAAAGGGATTTTTTTTAAATATTGCCAAATAGAGTAAGAGCAGCCATATCATAATTC
>NC_068986.1:31635063-31635725 GCF_001194135.2 Octopus bimaculoides | reverse complement strand
ATATATATATAGGTATGTATGTATGTATGTATGTACGTATGTACGTATGTATGTATGTATGTATGTATGTATGTATGTATATGCCTAACGTGTGTGAGCAGAGCGTATTAGTTAAAATTACATTTGTGTTATCCATAAATTGATAATTTTGTAAATTGAGAAGATATTAAAACCAAACAAACGAAAATCAATACCAAGCGTCGGAGTGTATCGATAAATGAATGTATGGGAAATATTGGTGAATGAAAGCAATAATGTTTCCATTGGGTGGGTGCGAGCATAACGATGCTGTCTGTTGTTTAAAGCCATATTCTAAAACGACTTAATGGTAATTGAATAACAAAAATATATTAAACACGCTACGCAAACACGAATCGAGGAAAATGTGCATGGAAGAGAGAGAGAGGGGGAGACTGATAGAGAGAGAGGGGGAGACTGATAGAGAGAAAGATAGATAGAGGTAGAGAGAGAGAGTATGTGTATGTCTGCGTGTTTGGAATGGAAAGTGCGCTTGTCTATGTACGTGTATGAGTATAACCTGTACGTGCTTGCATTGGATGTGTGTGTGTGTGCATGGGGGGGGGGTGAAGGTGAGTTTTATAACAGAAGACACACATAGACATTCAGGTGCAAATATTAGAAATTATTATGAATTTATAAAC
>NC_068986.1:31632690-31633094 GCF_001194135.2 Octopus bimaculoides | reverse complement strand
AAGTGCGGTTATCACACAAGTGTTGAGCTGAAAATACTTTTTAAATTATATTTGTAATGTAAGAAAATTTCTAAGCATAAATGAGAATGCTTTTTTTTTTTCTGTTTTCTCACAAGGTCCAGTGTGTGTGTGTGTGTGTGTGTGTGTGTGAGTACGGTAAACAGTGCAAAACGATAACAGGAGACAGTACTTAGTTTAAACATAAAAACGAAATATCTTTGGCTTTTATAAAATAAGACAAAACACACGCTCGCGCGCGTTTCTGTTTGTGTGTGCGTGTGTGTGTGTGTGTGTGTTAGAGTAATGTCTCTAACAAAACCGGTCCTCTTTTCTTTACAATTTGTCTAAGAGCAAATAGATAGATAGATAGATAGATAGATAGATAGATAAACGTATCAATACAT
>NC_068986.1:31631195-31631813 GCF_001194135.2 Octopus bimaculoides | reverse complement strand
ATATATATATATATATATATATATATATATATATAGATAGATAGATAGATAGATATATTTATATGTATATATATATGTATGTATGTATATCGCCTTTTCTTTGTAAATAAGCAAAGCAATTTGTTCTAGTTGTAGGCCGAACAGTTAGTAAAAACCGTGAAATTGGTCCAAGTTTAACATACCGGAAGATGGGGCGCTATCAATCCCAGAAAATTAGAGTGTTTTGCGCAGACATAGAGGAATAAACAATAGGCCTATGTTGCGAAAGGAATGTTGCTAATGTCGATGCAATCATTCTGTTTCATGTGGAGGTATTAAAATCAAGGAGCAATATTTTTAAGCTTATGTATGTTTGGGTGCAGACAGTTGGGAGGAAGTGAGTAGGAGATAGGGGCGAAAAATTGGAGAGAGAGACAGAGACTTAGAGAGAGGAGGAGTGAGATCATGTATGATGTTTAATTCACTGTCTCACAGCAAGTGTTCTTTGGTGAAATCTTAAAAGTTGCCGACATCGACATCACTTACGTTTACCCACGCCACCCCTCCATATAATCGATATACGTATGTGTGTATGCATGAATGTATGTATGTATGTATGTATGTATGTGCGTGTATATA
>NC_068986.1:31629140-31630095 GCF_001194135.2 Octopus bimaculoides | reverse complement strand
AAGTATGGAAGGAAAACTGAACAAAAACAGAACAAAACTTGGACTGACTACCCTTGTTCTATTTTTGATCAGTCTCCGTTCCGTAATTGCATTTTCTTTTTTCTTTCACTGAGATCAACCACATTTAAGATTGTTATATATTATAAAAACATTTGTCTTGGTGCAACCGAGCATTTATAAACAATTTTTTTTTCTATAGTTTGATATCAAGACTAATTTTTTGTAAGTTTGATGTAATGAACTTTTGATTTTATTATGAATTATAACGCGTTTAATTTTGTGCCTCGCGACACTTAGCACAGTTTGTCTTACTCTCAGGCGTGTATTAATAGTGTAAAAGAGAGAACCGTTTTTGTTAATGGCGTTAATACGGTCTGTTTTAACACCCATGAATTCAAATTCTCGATCTCTGAAATATATTCTATATAAGCAGTGAGCTGTATCGCAGTGATAATTTAATTGTGACAAGTGTGTAATTTATTCCTAAGATCAACAAATAATGATACAATTTTTCCAATTTTCCAGAGTAACTATATATTTCACGTAAATTAATTCAATAAATGTTAGGCTGTCAGATAAATTCGTTAGATACTTTTTTTTTTTTTTTGTACTTAGCATTTTGTTGTCACATGTCTGAAAATAGGTTTAAAAAATTTTCAAATTTCAGAAATGATAAACAAAAGTGGTAGAAGAAGAATGGGCCTACGAAAAAACCGGTTAAACTCTATGATAAAAATATTTTCATGTTAATCCAAATAACATTATAAAAGATGGAAATAAATAAGGAAAAAAAAAACGAATGAATTTAACTGACAATCAAATATAAAAAAAAAAGATTTTAGATGTTTTAATTTTTACTTTTATTATACAATTTATTATACATAAAACTTCGCTTTTGCTAACTTACGACAGATACTCTTCCGAATTTTTTATAGTTATTTCAAATTTCAAATAT
>NC_068986.1:31625273-31629003 GCF_001194135.2 Octopus bimaculoides | reverse complement strand
ATCTTTTCGGGGTCGATTAGATAAGTACCAGTTACGCACTGGGGGGGTCGCTATGATCGACTTAATTCGTTTGTCTATCTTTGTTTGTCCCCTCTGTGTGTAGCCCCTTGTGGGCAGTAAAGAAATTCCGGTCGGAAAGTAAGTGAAACTGTGGAAGTTGAACAATTTGTACAAAAAGAGAAGAGGAGAGAGAAAGAAAGAATGAAAGGAACAAACAAACAAACAAAATACATCGAATCTTTCTTTGCAAGATAAATTTACATTTGCTCTTTGGCATAAAAACCAGCGTCCAGTGTGTTTAAAATGAAACCAGTATTTCATCAATGGAAGAAGTATATGAAACCTATTAAACTAAAATTACTTCTTACCACTAGAGAGGTTTCTTATGCAGGCATATTTCCACACCACGACAATATATATATGTATATCTATATATATGTTCTTTTATTCTTTTATCGGTCCCTTTGACAGGTTACTGACTGAAATCTTCGAAAGTGCAAAAACAACTTTTGGTCAAAATATACATTGACTCGTGAAAAGAAATATACTTAAGACCATCGCACGAAGTTTCAAAGTTAATTAGAAAGGCTAAGAAACCTTACATGTTGATGAAAAACTTGTGTTGACAACACAGCAAGCAAAAACATAGAAATTATTCACATAAACGAAATACGAAAGATTCTATTGTCAGATGATGCCGTGTCTAAAAATAAGGTTGCATAAATTGGTAAAATCCAATTTATGAAAAGTATTAAGATATAAAATTTACACTTCAGGTGGATGAATCGTCCATTGTTGTAAATGCGGTTTGATTATTAATATATGTCGGATATAAGGCGGAGGGCTGGCAGAAACGTTAGCACGCCGGGCGAAATGCTTAGCGATATTCCGTCTGTCTTTACGTTCTGAGTTCAAATTCCGACGAAGTCGACTTTGCCTTTCATTCTTTCGGGGTCAATAAATTAAGTACCAGTTACGCACTGGGTCGATGTAATCGACTTAATCCCTTTGTCTGTCCTTGTTTAGCCCCGCTATGTTTAGCCCCCTTGTAGACAATAAAGAAATAAGAGTTACGTATTGAATAGTAATGTATCCCCACCACCATTGATTAAGTTGACCAAGCATCTGCACCTGTATGTGCAGGCCCGGACAAGGTATTTGAAAAAGATTCGTAGCAGTTGCCTATATATATGCAAGCTTCTCCCCTCACGACTGCCGGTATCTATCAAAAAGAAAACCTCCGGGTTGGACCGGTATAACTTGGAACCTGCGTCGTCACAGTCAGAAAGCAAAGAAATAGGTATGGAAAGGCGTCTTGCTCGTCCCTCTAACAATTCTGTCAATACATTGTTATAGATTAGCGCTTACCAACTCGAAAAGGACGAATGGCAAGGTTGACCTGGGCAGGATTTGAACTCAGAACGGCGAATATCAGAACAACTACCGCAAGACGTTCTCTCGAACATTGTAACGACTCCGCCAATTCGCTGCCAATTGGCTTAGCAGTTATAATTTAAATCTAATAATATTGGTTTCAATTTTTGATACAAGGCCAGCAATTTCGAGTGAGAGGATATAAGAGAGGGTATAACTCCAGTGCTCATTTTATCGATCCTTTAAGGATGAAAGTCCTTTCTGCTAAAAGCACAAGGCCTGAAATTTGAAGGGAGGGGCACGGTCGATCACTGGTATTTAATTTATCGACCTCGAAAGGATGAAAGACAAAAAGTTGACCTCGGCGGAATTTGAACTCAGAACATAAAGTCGGATGCAGTGTTGCTAAGCATTTCGCACGGCGTGCTAACGATTCTGCCAGCTCGCCGCCTTCGCCTCTCTATGAATAATGGTATTAATTTAAATATAACGAAAGAATGGAAAAATCAATCAGAAGGCTGAAGAATTCTTTTTAAAAAATCTTATTCATTATTTCTTCTTTAATTAATCTTTATTGTGAAATGACAAAAAGAAATTAAATTCTAAACGAATATTCGTTCTATTTGTTCTGTCATCAACCATATTGTTTTAGTGGTTTCTGTCATTTTGAATGCGGTCATACTGGGGCAACCTACTTCTGTTCAATGCACCGATTTATAAGCAAACCCATTCTGTTATATGTATGTGTGCAAGGGCGGGTATGTATATGTATATATGTACGTTTAAGATACATACATACATACATACATACATACATACATATATATATACATTCATGCATACATACATACATACATACATACATACATGTGTGTCTTCGTGTCTATGCTGGTCTCTAATTGTTTGACAAACTGGTTTGCATCCCCCGTAAAATAGCGGTTCGACAAACAGATGCTACTTGAATAATTACCAAGCTTAAAGCATTTGATCGACTAAACACTTCGAGGTGATGCCCTAGCATGGCCTTGCAACCCGCGATTAAAGTAAGCAAAAAGTTAAAAACGTACTTTTGAAGCGAGCAATAGTTTTGTTTTGTAATTTTTTTCTCTATCATTTCTTTAAATGTTTAACTTTGAATATTCCCATGCATCGCAAAGCAGTAATTTTGTTTTTTCTTTTTTAATTTAATTCCCTGTGCTACGCATGATGTCAAAAGAAAAACTGGGAACCTCAAGTATTAAAGAGGTCTCTCTTTGGCTCGTAAGACAAACGTAGACTACGCTGCTTGTAACAATTAAGTGACTTTCCCAGCTGCAGTTGCAAACAAACGTTGTTTTATTATGTCAAGATGTGAAGCTCTTATTGTTGGTTGATTGTTCACCTGGAGATTGAGACAACGACTGCTAGCTTCTGTTGTTACACAAGAACAATGTAGAACAATATGGAACAATAGAGAACAACTGTCAGTGGGAAATGACTTGCATTGCTTGAATCATGTTATGTTTCAGAAGCTAAGTACTAATACATATGTATGTCCCTTGGTGACACGTTCATTCGTACTGTCTTTCTCCTTTTCTCTTTCGCTCCATCTGTTCATACATATATGTATGTGTGTATACGTATATATATTTGTATACACAATTGTGTGTGTTTGTGTGTGGGGGGGTGCATGTGTGTGTATACATGCATACATACATACATACATACATACATACGTGCGTACGTATGTATCTAGAGAATAAACAGAAAGAAATATATATATATGCGTCATACATGCAATCATATATACGTTTGTGCACATGGTGTGCATATGTGTATATAGATAGATAGATAGATAGATAGATAGATAGATAGATAGATAGATAGATAGATAGATAGATAGATAAAAGGAGAGAGAGTGAAAGAGAGGTAGACAGACATATATCTAAACACAAGTACAAAGACACACACACACACATGTATATGTATGCATGTATTTTAATATATTTGTGTATATAACGTACATGTATTCATATCTTTCATCTTGTTTTTTTTTGTTTTTTTTGTTGTTTCAGTCATTAGACTGCGGCCATGCTTGGGCGTCGCATTCAAGCCTTAGTCGTACGAATCGACCCCAGTACTAATTATTTATTTTCTTAAGATGTTACTTATTCTATTAGTCCCTTTGCTGAACTGCTAAGTTATAGGGATAAAAACATATCAACACTGGTTGTCATGCGGTGCTGGGACACACACACACACACACACACACGCACATATATACACATGTGTGTGTGTGTGTGTGCGCGTGTGTGTGTGTGTGTTCTAAAATCTACACAGCCTAGATTTTTTTATCTCATTACGAAAAGTATATATA
>NC_068986.1:31620844-31623879 GCF_001194135.2 Octopus bimaculoides | reverse complement strand
TATATATATATATATATATATATATATATATATATATATATCTGTATATAAACATATTAACAGTATATGATATGCGTTAGTGTACGTGTATGAGCGTGTATGTCATGAAGCAAACACACTCACTGGAGGCACGCCAGGAAAGGAAAAATGTTTACAAGACTTGACGGTTTTTCCCGGGCAATCATTTGTCTTAAATACTTTTATCAGAAATAACGTTATTTAATTTCAATAAAACAGACGACAAGCGCTAACTGTTTCTGCTGTTGTTTTTTTGTTTTTAACAAGATGTCGCCATAAGCAATATAATCAGTGTGGAATTATAATTTCGTGTTTAACTCAATACAAACAGCTATGAAATATTATTTATCTAATCGGTAGTATTCACTTCACTAATATTTATTTGTCTTTAGCAGATTTAGATTGGTTATTAATGTTTATTCATTTCGTTGTTTGCTTGAGTTTTTACTTAAATATATTTATATATTTATTGAATAATTCTCATAAGATAAATAAAAGCAAAGAAAAATATATATCTCTTGGTTCCTGATAGCTATTTTACACACAGTCGTTGTTGTTGTTGTTGCTTTCGTTGTTATTTCGGTTGTTGTTGTTGTTGTATTTACTGCTGTTACTGTTGATGTTACTGCCATTGCGTTATTTTGTTTTATTTTTATGAGTTGCAGTTGCACATGACGTTTATAATTATTACTGTAGTAGTAGTAGTAGTAGTAGTAGTAGTAGTAGTAGTAGTAGCAGCAGCAGCAGCAAAAGCAGTAGCTGTTGTTGTTGTTTTGTCATCAGAGTTGCTATTGTTGTATTAGATGATGGTCGTAATTATTACCGTTGTTGTTGTTGTAGCTAGTGTTGTAGTAACTATTACTTTTTATGTTTCATCTTGCCGTCGTTGCTGTTCTTATTTTCATTGCTGCAGCTGCTGCTGCTGCTGCTGTTGTTTGTCAGCGCCTAGTCTGTCCTGATCATGTATGAACTATGATCAAACACGTTCTAAACATGGCCTTCTTGCATTTTTGGTTCAGCATAGCTTTCCTTTCTTAACAGATTAAGGTGCTATTTCTAGCAAGTCAAGCAACGATTCGTTAACTCCTTAACTCGCTGTACAAACAGCATCATTACTAAAGCAGCGGAAGGTGGGGAGCCAACAGAATCGTTAGCACGCCGGACAAAATGCTAAGCGGCATTTTGTCCGTCTTACCGTTCTGAGCTCAAATTCCGCAGGGGGTCTACTTTGCCTTTCAACTTCTCGGGACCGATAAAAGAAGTACCAGTCAAATACTGCGGGGTGATGTAATCGACTTATCCACCCTCAAAAACTGCTGATCCAGAGTCTAAATCTGAAACTATTATTAAGGCAGCGAGCTGGCAGAATAGTTAATATGTCGGAGGAAATGCTTAGCGACATTTCTTCCGACTCTTTACGCAGTGTGTTCAAATCCCGCCGAAGTCAACTTTTCCTATCAGCCTTTCTGGACTGATAAAATAAAGTATCAGTCAATTACTTTGATTTCTTGGAATTATTCCGCCTTATCTAGCATGCGAATACCCCAGTGAAACTGCCTGCCTATGGATGGACAGCCTCGTCACGAGATTCACGTATCCGAAACTGTTTGGCAGTGTCACTCAATGAACGCCAGTGGCTTAAAGCGACCGGTGGATGTGTATGCAGTGGTGAGTCTGGCTGAGTGGAAAGAGATAATTTGGGAGATTTATGCTCGGTGTCGAGTGTGGACTTAACATAAAACAAGTAGCAAATCCGAGGGTTCTGTCTGCGAAAGTACTGCATACAGAACTTTCATGGTTGAAAAATAAATGGATTCTTTTGGCAAGAGATAGAAGGATATGTTGCAGTTTCAAGAGGGGTTGGGGTCAGGTAAAGCACGGAAATATCTTTCGCGCTTCGAATGACGGTCTTTCAAGAGTTACCTTGCAGTTTGTAGCAATGGGCGGGTTTCACACGCACTCACACAGTATGTGTGCGTCTGTGTGTGTATATATGTATGTATGTATGCATGCATCTATGTATGTATGCATGTATATGCTACTGATAATATGTAACCCAGTAGAATCTAGCTCATGGTCGGGCCGTCGGCGACTAAACTGGCAACCCTTCTAAGCCTACTTGATAAGGAAAGTGGATTTCGTCGGTCAATCTGCAGGACGAGAAACAAAACCTATTCAGAGTGCAGATGAACTCGGTAGAGTTAACGGACATCCAACAACTGGAAGTGAGAGAGCCCTAATCTTTGTTTAGACATCTCTCTAGGAGAAGGAAGATCTGAAATAACACTGATCTCATTGCAAAACCAGAGATCTTGCTTTTGCTTGTTTCTGGACTACGTGTCTTTGTAGTAAGTCTTAGCGGTATTGTAGAAGCTCTTACTGACTTTCAATTTCACTTGCGCCTCCCAAAACCCTATTTACGTAATCAGATGCTTGAGCTGCCATCAAAACTATATTGGTTTGACAGGAATGTCGATCAGACAGAGATGTACAGTCCACAGACATCAAATATAGTCCCCCACAATATCGCCAAATATATCTCAGTCAACACGTAGACGAATATGCAGAACGATTACAACCACAATTCGTAATTTTCCCATTTTATCAACATGCTATCTAGACCTGAACACAAGTAAGACTGGATACAGAAGCCTCATTTATCCAAAAATATAAACCAGAATTAAATATGAACCCATAATAAATATCAAAAACTTAGCCCTTCTATTGTAAGATATAAGCCATAATAAAATACAGACAAAATTAAAAATTACAGATTTACCTCCTCTTTACTGTAAAATAACTAAGTGAACAATTATCTCCCCTAGTAATACGTCTTCCTCCTTGTAATGTGCCTATTTTTCAACCCTTAGCTTGATGAGCAATGCGAAACCGGTTCTTACTTTAATTATGTTGAAAGACCATAATCTTATTTTGTACAAAATTGTATATCTTTATTATTATTACTCTAATATACTCCTTAACCTTGTAAAATAAATCTTGTGTTTTTTCATATATAT
>NC_068986.1:31617098-31619322 GCF_001194135.2 Octopus bimaculoides | reverse complement strand
TATATATATATATATATATATATATATATATATATGTTAGTATGTATGTATGTATATATGCATATATGTATATATATCCTTTTTTTTCTTTTATGATGGTGTGGTGTTGTGTTATGTTGTGTTGTGTGGTACGGGGTGGTGCGGTGTGGCGTGGCGTGGCGTAATGGCGTGGAGATGTTGTGTTGCGGGGAAGTGGACATTATTGAGGAAGGAGAGCATTTATTTTGGCGGGGAGAGAAAGCGAAAGAGAGATAGAAATAAATAAATAAATAAACAAACGAATAAATAAATATATAAAAATAAATGAATAAATAAATAAAATAAATAAATAAATAAATAAATAAATATGAGGAATGTTAATTCTAGGTTTTTTGCAGCTAAGTTTAACATTTTGGCACATTGACGATGGTGCTAAATGACTTATAACAGAAGGTGTATATGGTGAGAAGTTGCGAGGAAGAAATTGTAGATACATTATTATTATTGTTGTTGTTGTTGTTGCTGCTACTGCAGTTGTTGTTTTTGTTGTCGTCGTCGTCGTTGTTGTTTTTTGTTGTTGACACTGCTGCTGCTGCTGCTATTATTATTATTATTATTATTATTATTATTATTATTATTATTATTATGAAGACAGCGAGCTGACAGAATTGCTAGCAAGCGGGACGAAATGCTTAGCGGTATTTCGCCCGTCGCTACGTTCTGAGGTTCAAATTCCGCCGAGGTCGACTTTGCTTTTCATCCTTTCGGGATCGATAAATTAAGTAGCAGTAAAACACTGAGGAATGATGTAATCAACTTATCACTTATCCCCTCCCCAAAATGCCTGGCCTTGTGGCAAAATTTGAAATCATCACCATCATTATTATTGTTATTATTATTATTATTATTATTATTATTATTATTATTATTATTATCATTATTATGAAGGTAGCGAGCTGGCATAATCGTTAGCAAGCGGGACTAAATGCTTAGCGGTATTTCGCCCGTCGCTACGTTCTGAGTCCAAATTCCACCGAGGTCGACTTTGCTATTCATCCTTTCGAGGTCGCTAAATTAAGTACCCGTGAAACATTGGAGATCGATATAATCGACTAGTCCCCTCCCCAAAAATTTCAGGCCTTATGCCCTTAGTAGAACTAGTAGATTATTATTATTATTATTATTATTACTATCACTATTATTATTATTATTATTATTCAGTAGTTTTATTTTTATAACGTACTTTCACTTCACTACCGAGCGCAGCTCTGTGCGCCTTGGGTATGTGCTGTGGTTTGCTGTGGTGCTCTTATGTTTACTGTATTGAAAGTGTTTTGCGTAGAATGTGTGCATATTATTATTATTATTATTATTATTATTATTATTGAAATTGGACAACGAAAAGGAGAGGAAGAGAATCTGTGATGAAAGTGATGCGATGAAGGCTGAGCGTGGAAGGCAGGCAGGCTGGCAGACAGGCAGGCAGGCAGGAAGGCAGACAGGCCGACAGCCAGAAAGACAGACAGATAGATAGATAGATAGATAGATAGATAGATAGATAGATAGATAGATAGATAGATAGATAGATAGATAGATAGACAGACAGACAGATAGATAGATAGATAGATATAAATAGATAGATAGATAGATAGATAGATAGATAGATAGATGGATGGACAGATATATAGATAAAACAAATAAGAAAAAATGAATGTGTAGAAAGATAAATAGCTGGGAAAATGATGGAGGAAGAAATAATATAGAAATATTGTCGAAAAGAGCTACAAAAAACGGGAGAACTGGACTAGAAAACATTGATGGCAGTGAAGAGAATGGAACGAACGTATGACCGTAATGTTGACCGGTGATAACTAATAGGAGTAAACAGAAGAGAATATGCCCTTGTGGCTAGCTGTATGAAGTAGTGGTGGTGGTGGTGGTGGTATGATGGTGTTGATAGGTTCGTGGTAAGTGGGCAATATTCGTTCGATAACAGAATTATTACTATGATACCTACCGACAACAACACGAAAAAAAATTGATCTGTTTTACCAGTTTTATGACAGCCATCTTTCTTTTTCTTTGAGGACAATCGTTAGCTGTATCCTCGGTAAAAAAATAATAATAATAGTAATAATAATAAGAATAATAATAATAATAATAATAATAATAATAATAATAATAATGATAATAATAATAATAATAATAATAATAATAATAAATAATAATAAATAAAAAGACAAAA
>NC_068986.1:31614443-31616778 GCF_001194135.2 Octopus bimaculoides | reverse complement strand
AATATATATATATATATATATATATATATATATGTGTGTGTGTGTGTGTGTGTGTGTATATATATGTATGCATGTGTGAATTTATATATGTATGCATGTATATGTATGTATATATGCATATATGATTTTATATATATGTATGTAAATATATACATCCATGTATGTGTATATGTGTATATATATATATGTGTGTGTGTGTGTATGCATGTATGCATGTGTTTATGTGTGTGAGAACATATGCGTGTAAAAATTTATGTGTGTGTGTGTCTGCATATATTATATATCTATATATATGTGTGTGTGTGTGTGTGTATACCTACACACATGTATAAAGATACACAGACACGTTTATATATATATATATACAGTTATGTGCGTGTGTATGTATGTGTGTGTGTTTACTGTATGTATGTATGTTTGTATATATGTGTATAAATGTCTATAAAGGTGTGTGCATATGTGTGCATATATATATATATATGTGTGTGTATATACGTGTGCATATATATATATATATGTATATATATATATATATATATATATGTGTGTGTGTGTGTGTGTGTGTGTAAACATATATACACACAGAAATATGTACATATATATGAGACAAAGATAAAGAAAGAAAACGAGAGAGAAATCTCGATGTGTTATATATATATATCTTTTTTTACACTCGTCTTTTTTTCTGTTGATATATTTATTTATTTGTTTATTACTTTCTACTGGCGACTGCAATTGTCCGGAACGTTCACCAGATTTAGACCTAATGCATTATTTCTATCGTGGTTTTTGTCCAATTAGGTTTTCATAAAAGATCTCAAGCAAATACAGCTTATACCAAATTAGTAGACTCATAGAATCAGCGGAATGTTATTTCCCTGGCATTATTGACAAAAGTATATACAAGATAAAGGAATACTAATATTAATACTACTAATAATAACTAATAAAAAAAAAATGACGGTGATGATGATGATGACGACGACGATGACGACGACTACGCTGATGATGATGATGATGATGATGATGGCGACGACGACTACAACGAACATGTCGACAACCATGCCAGCTACGACGAAGACAACGACGACGAAAGGTGACGACGATGACGACGATGGCGATGATGTCGATGATGACGATGATGATGATGATGACGATAACTATGATGATGACGACGACGACGACGATAACAACAACCAATGAACGAAGAAAGAAAGAAAGAAAGAAAGAAAAACATGAATAAATAAATTATAAATAAGTAAGTAAATAAAAGGTGTATTAGTGTCCAACCATGCTAAGTTTACAGATTGGTCGGGGATAAGGAGAAAACTTTGAGGTTGGGGACGACGAGTAAATTTATAACAGCAACAACAACAACAATAATAATAATAATAATAATAATAATAATAATAATAATAATAATAATAATAATAATAATAATAATAATAATAAATGGTAATGGTGAAACCCACAGTAAGAAGACACAGCAAAAAAAAAAAATGGCGGTCATCAACGACTGCCACCATCATAACAACGCTATGCTTTCAATGAGACCCTTGTTTGATGGCTGGGTTGGTTTAGTTAAATATATATTATCAAAGTTTGGTGTATCGATATAGAAGACACTTTAGTCACATTAACCATGTTCTCCTCCCTCTCTTTCTCTCTCTCTTTCTCTCTCATCATCTGCATAAAAATTGTTTTCAAATACCTAGATTGATTTTTTTGCTGTTTTTTGTTGCTGTTTTTTCTGTGAGTGTATGTCATGTCCTTGTGCGGCGTGAGAGATTTATTTTTTGTTTGTGTGCATGTTCTTTTTGTGTGTTTAAGTGTGTGTCTGTACGTGTGTGTGTATGTGTGTGTGTGTTTGTGCATGTGCGTATATGTGTATCTGTTTGTGTGCAAAAAAAATTGTTTTCAAACACTTCGATCGGTGTTTCTATATGTTGTCTATATTCTATATATGATGTCCGTGTGTAGTTAGAGACTTTTCCCGCTAGTTGCATGCGTTTGTATGTATGCGCGTATGCGTCTATGTGCGTGCGTGTGTTTGTATAGAGTGTATGTATTTGTGTGTGTGTGTGTGTGAAAAATTGTCAAATACTTAGTTCGGGGCTTTTATATGGTGTATGCATATCATATCTTTGTATATTTAGAGATTTCTCTGTTTGCGTATTTTGCGTGTGAATCGTATTTGTAAAACGTTGTGCTTGTGTAAGGACGATTTTTTGTTGAAAATTTTTCATGTAAGTCTCTAAGTATGCTTTGTGTGTAAGCCTGTATGTATGTGTATATACATATTTATCTATCCATCTATATATATATATATATATAT
>NC_068986.1:31610835-31614088 GCF_001194135.2 Octopus bimaculoides | reverse complement strand
ATATATATATATATATATATATATATACAAGATTATTAATTTGGCTGGTCAATGTTGTGATTTCACTTTGGTGTAGTGGTTAGCGTATCTATACTATGCAATATATTGAGTTCGAATTCTGCAGGCGATGTTACAACTTCTTTTCAGTTTTCTTGTATATTAGATAAGTAGATATAATATCATATCTTGATGCTGTGTAGATTGAAATCGTTGTTGACAGGCCGTTGGTATATAATCTTAGCTACTTAGATTAAGTCTCTTCATTTAGACGATCAAAATTCAGATATCTTCTTGGGTGTAATGATTAGCACAGCAGATGCAATGTTCGAATCCATCTGGCAACGTTAAAGCTTTTTTTCAATCTTGTGCTGGGGTGGCGATGGAATTTTCCTTTTTGTAAAATGTGACGAAACTGCGAGGCACTCTAGCAAGCTCTTTATCAATTGTCTGACTAATTCCCTGATATTCGACGAGAAATGTTACAAGTATTTAGAGATAGAGGAAAATATATCCTATGGAAGGAGAAAATATAATTTATGGATTAGCCTTCAGATCAAGCCCTGGTACCAATATCTGTAACAGAGTGGACTTCACTAATGATATCCAAGGGCCAACAGATGGTATTAAACGCACACGAGGACAACGTGGTGGTGATACAACAAATGTCACGAATTAGCTTACCACTTAAAATCAGTTATGGGCTTTCAATTTGACCGGCTTTCGTATAGCTTCTATCAACTTTATATCACTCTCAAAGTAGTTGGAAATAATTGGGAATGTGCATCATATATGATGAATGGACGCCAGGGAAATACGTCCTGTGTGTCACGAGTAATGCACAGAGACAGACAAGGTGTTAAATAAGGCAGCTGAATTCTTTTATAATTATTGAGCAAAAGCAGTGTGCATTTGTGTGTGCATTTGTGTGTGCGTGTGCGTGTGTGTCTGTGTGTGTGTGAAAGTCGATATCGAGACATATAAATCTAACTAAACTTTAGCAAATTAAAAAATATCAAAGAAGATTGAGACACGTCATAAGGAATAGGTCAAACGGTTGTCATATCAATACATAAATAATAATAATCATTATTATTAGTAGCAGTAGTATTGTCCCCCCTCATCCTTCGCCCTAGTGGTAAATAAAAGAAATTATTATTATTATTATTATTATTATTATTATTATTATTATTATTATTATCATCATCATCATCATCATTGCCTTTGCACAGCTTCTAACGCTGGAGATGTACTACGGTGTCAGCTGTTCGCTACCAGTTAAATAAAGTAAAACCCCTTATTCGGAGTATTCGAGCGGTTCCAAGCAGTGTTGTTTTCTACAAGTGCTCCACCTGTATTGCAGCCCCTATTTGTTCCTTATTATTATTATTATTATTATTATTATTATTATTATTATTATCAAAGTGGCACTGGTGTAAAATATACCCATCATGACTGCTCGTTTGCTAAAGGTACACCAGGCAAATGAATCGCAACCATATGTGCGCGAAATGGTGATCTCATATCAAGATAAACAGCACATGACCTAGCAGGTGGGGCCCAGTTAGAATTTCCTTCAGATCGAGTAGTCCAACCCTCTCTAAAGGTCCCTGAATAAGGGTTGTTTAAGGATGATGAACAAAATACTCATGTTTCCAAAAGTGAATTGTCCAAACCCTCAAATATTCCTCTCAACACATGGCTATGATGCTCCCCAACTACTTCTGCTCGTGATCAGAGATGCACATATCGTCAGCCACCAATAATAATAATAATGATAATAATAATAATAATAATAATAATAATAATAATGATTTCAAATTTTTGTCAGAAGGGCAGCTTGGGGGAGGGAGTTAAATCGACTACATCGACACCAGTGCGCAACTGGTACTTATTTAATCGACCCTGAAAGGATGAAAAGCAAAGTCGACCTCGGCGGAATTTGAACTCAGAACGCAGCGGCAGACGAAATACCGCTAAGCATTTCGCCCGGCGTCCTAACGTTTCTGCTAGCTAATAATAATAATAATAATAATAAGAAGAAGAAGAAGAAGAAGAAGAAGAAGAAGAAGAAGAAGAAGAAGAAGAAGAAGAAGAAGAAGAAGAAGAAGAAGAAGAAGAAGAAGAAGAAGAAGAAGAAGAAGAAGAAGAAGAAGAAGAAGAAGAAGAAGAAGAAGAAGATAGTTTGGACTGGATGGAACATAAGTAAATCATATGTAACACAATTGTTTGATGGAAAATGAACGAAATAACATGGCAGCCGTTGTTGAAAATACATGAATCTGTTTTAGCCTGGGTAATTGAATAATATCAAAAGAGATAAATCAAACAGATGTCATGTTGATATGTAGCAATAAAAACGATAGCTAGGACTAGGTGGAACATAGTCAATTATCTAATACACAAAACGTACTGTAGCTAAAAGTTTTACTCTTGTTTTATTATACAATCTATGCATGTGCAACATAGTAACATAACGGCAAAACCTTATTATAGACAATATATTGAAATCACGTAGTATCACCTACTATGCGAATTCAGTGAATTGCATATTTCGCTTTAATGCATCGATATATGCAGTTAAGCGAAACCGACTCGATAAACCGGGGAAAAAATGTGTAAGAAGGTTTGAATTATGTTAGCACTGGAAGGGTGCTACGCAATTCCTTACATCAATGTTTAAAGAAACAAAATTATCAGAACAAGAAAGCATCCGAACATAAAACAATCTTTTATTCTGCTATGTACAAAATGTACAGCTTCGGACAATCAGTAACCATGTCTGGTGAGAAAACAGCAAAGTTGGAGTTAATCATTCTTATGAAGTCGATATTACAACTTGGAACATTTAGAAAACAGGCCTGGTATAAAAGCAGCAAAGCTGAGGCTAATAAGACTTTGTGACGACAACTTCACAGAAACTCCAGTAAGAATCAGAGCTGGTCAAATAACAAGCGTCCGGGACAGGAGCGTAGGCGAACTGCTGATAAACACGTCTGCAAGGTTCAGCGGCTGCGTCTCGCGTCAGAGACGCAAGGGACGCGAGAGAACTTTTTTCCCGCCAGTTTTCTGCGCATGAGGGAACTTCCGGCAGGCCTTCCAGAAGATTCCAACCCTGCGCATGCGTGCTGAAGACTCTCAAGATGACGTCACTACAAATGTATTTCTGTTGGTTCGATATATAAATGAAATGTTACTGAGCATTTTTATTCATCCATTCTTCGGTCTTTGTGGTGGTGGTGGTGGTGGTGGTGGT
>NC_068986.1:31607211-31608205 GCF_001194135.2 Octopus bimaculoides | reverse complement strand
ATGTAGAGAAGAGTGGGGGAGAGAATTAGACAAAAAAACAAGTTCCGCTTTCCACCTCAGCTCATGCCTCTTGGTTCCTCTCTTCATCATCAAAACACTCACCGATGATGCCACCGCCGCTGCCCCCATCGCCACCGCCGTCGCCGGGTGCATCGACTGCAGCCGCTACTAATGACTTCCACCCAGACTTTACCATAACATCCTTCTTGATTCCCGGATGGGAGCAGACGGAAAAGTCAAAATTTATTTCTTTATTTATTTGTTTGTTTTATTTTCTAGGACAACTCCAGGACCAAAGGAGAGAGAGAGAGAGAGAGAGACGGACTGACGAACAGACAGACAGACAGACAGACAGACAGACAGAAACAGACAGATAGACGGATAGATAGATATATAGAGAGAGATAAAAGAGTGAATGTATGCATTTATGTATCTGTGTATGTACATATGAATGTATGCGCGCATATACATACCCACACACACACACACATGCACACACACACTCACACGTATGTGTGTGTGTGTATACCTATGCCTGTGTGTATGTATGCGGGTGTGTATATATGTATATAGAGGCTGCTCTCTCGTATACGAGCAAACCCATTGCATATGTATGTGCGCGTGTGTGCGTATGCATGTATGATGTGTATATATGCATGCATGTATGGGTACATGTATATATATACTCATGCATGTATGTATGTATGTGTGTATGCATGTATGTATGATGGGCGGGTTGAGTGTTTTAGGGTGTTGTGTGAAGTGACAATCGTAATGCTGTGATTGACAAGCAGATTTAACAGCGTGGCTTACTTTTAGGGGAGGGTGTTGGAGTCGGGTGGTGTAAGGGCGGGGCGGCTGCTGTGGGAGGGATGTCGGGTTGGTGGGGTGGAGCGGTTGTAGTTATGCTCTCTCTTTTTTAACTCCTCTTGATACCTTCACACACGCTTAGATATACATACATACATACATGTATATATATATATATATATAT
>NC_068986.1:31605768-31606061 GCF_001194135.2 Octopus bimaculoides | reverse complement strand
GATGATGATGATGGTGGTGGTGGTGGTGGTGGTGATGATGATGGTGATGATGATGATGACGATGCTGCAGATACTGCTGACCTTGTAGCTGTTGTTTTTGTGGTTGTTTTTTTGGGGGGTAGTGGTGGTGGTGGTGGTGGTGTTTGTGCCACTGATAATGATGATGACGCCGACGATGGCGACGATAATGATGGCGATGACGAAGGCGACAGCGACGGCAGCAGCATGGTGATGGTGTGGTAGTGATGATGATGATGATGATGATGGTGACATTCATAATGATGATGATGATG
>NC_068986.1:31605285-31605668 GCF_001194135.2 Octopus bimaculoides | reverse complement strand
TAGATAGATAGATAGATAGATAGATAGATAGATAGATGTGTGTATATATGAGTGCGTTTGTGTCTGTGTGCGCGTGCATGTGTTTGGGTATGCAATGAAAACTACTTTTTGTGATCACTCTGAGATGCAGCCATTTAGATAACAATAACTGCCTGATAATATTAACCCCTTGCCTGCTATGAGCCCCATTTGTGGATCTGCTAAAGACAGTCTCACTACCGGTTGTTCGTTGTAATTAAAGTGAATTGCTTATGTACATTGCATTTGCAGAGGTGTGTTTAACATTATTTAGTAGTTAAAGTCGGTCATTATTAACTCTGGCTAATTCTAGAGGACATTTTATGTCATAAACCGCAATTTTTTAACTACAAAAATATTGACTA
>NC_068986.1:31600314-31605182 GCF_001194135.2 Octopus bimaculoides | reverse complement strand
TTTTTTTTTTTTTTTTGGCATTTCCCATCTATATCATTCATTGGTATTTCATACACATTCGCATTTGATACTAAAGCCTCAAAAAAAAAAAGAACTAAAATGTTTATTATTGCAATTGAATAGAAAAGGATAAATATGCTTTTATTCAGCGATCCCTATTTGGGAATTTTCGAAAAATTTATCATAATTTCCAAAATAATTTACATATGAAGAAAATTTAAATACTATATATTATTTTAACTCTTAAGACACCTGGGAAAGCCAGAAGATATGAAGAAAAATTTGGCAGTTGATGGGTTAAGCAGACGATATAATATTTTGAGATGAGCTCCGAAGGTTTTTTTTTTTTTTCTGTTTTGTAAGAGGAGAGTCATATTCGGTCGAATCTACCCCTATTATATTACTGCTACTTAAGCTACTCTCTTTCTGAAGAATAAATAAATGATTAAGTTAACGAACCATTGTGCTAGCCTCTACGTCAGTGGTTCTGAACTGTGGTTCCCAGGGCCGCATGAAGCCCTCAAGCATCTTTTCAGCGGTCCCTGATGGCCTTTCCTTTATAAATATAAATTCTTCTTTAAATGACTTGTTTTACCTATTTTTTTTTTACTTTTTTCTTTTGTGCAAGCCCCTAAAAAGTCCAGGTTTTGGATCTAGTTTGGATATTAAAAAAAGTCGAGAACCACTAGGTCGTTGTTCCCCCTACTACAAATAGACCCCCCAAATGTCCCTCAAATAACGACCTAACATCTCAAAAATGAAGGACATTTCACATTGGATATTGTAGTTCTAAGAAAAACAAAATGGGAAGCGGCACAACTAGAATATTTTGATGGACACGGTTCAGCAATAACAACGAAAACAACATCAACAATAACGGTTAAATTAATCTGATTGAGGAAGAACCGAAAAAGGTGAACCACAGCAGAGGAGTGCGTTTGCCGTAAAGTATCTACTTCAGTTCTATTGCCCGTGCCATCTCGTTCACCATAATATATTTAAATAATGCGTTCTTAATTAGGTTCGAAACCTTAAATAAGTAGAGTTAAGTGTTTGGCCGGAGGGTATGCAAGTCAACGCCCGCAGTCTGAGGAGTGATGCAAAATAATTAGGCCATTTCGACTTCAGAAAACGGGGAAGAAAAAAAAAACAGATTTGATTATTTTGACATTGTCACAAGTAAACAAAAGTATACTTATCGCATAAAGCTACAAAATGTTACAACAGACCTAGAATGTCTCCAGGATATACCGTTGTGCTTTAATACGCAGTTTCTGAGCCCTTAGTTTAGCGGAGCCCTTTTTTTTCTCTCCCCCACCCCCTCCATAATAAAACGGAATAGGGAAGCATAAAGAAAAATCAAAAAAAAATATTGTGTTAAAAGAAAGAGTATATCTATTGTCCCAAGAAGCAATACTACGAGATTCTTATAACAAGATTTTATTTAATGTACCAGGTTACAAGGCAACATCTGGTTTTAAGTAAAGAGAAGAACTCGCCCGTTGCAGAAAGTTATATTATTTAAGAAAAGCAGAAACAAAAGCATTCATTTTACTTTAAGAAGAAAACAACACTGAACTTCCTTTTTTGCCTTAGAATTAGCGAACGTTTACAGTACTCGGTTAAATAAGTTTAAAAAATTAACAGTACTAACAGGGTTAATGACTTTATTAAAAGGCTTGAAGGGACGCAGTATTTCGTTATACAACTATAATATACTATAAAGTATATTAAACGTTTTTATAAGTCAATACTGTGTTCTTCTGTGTTAGTAGTGCTATTTTGTCAGTTATCTCTACCAATAGCTATGGAAGTTATAGCCAGCACTGATTTTTGCTACGACGTTTCGTATCCGAGACACCTGATGTAAACAAACAACGAAATCGAAGATGTATATGCCATATTTCGGTGGTGGGGTTTGCCCCTTTATAAGCTCCCATCTAGCCCCTTAATCATCCACGAACACATTACTTATATAGCCACTAAATACAGCGGTGTAACGTTATTGAATATATCAATTTTACGTATTAAACACAGTTCTGGAAGCTGGGACGTAAATATTAATGACGTGTAAAGACGCGGTATTTCGTTATGCGACCATAAATATACTATAAAGTATATTAAACGTTTTTATAAGTCAACACCGCGTTCTACTGTGTTAGCAGTGCGATTTACAGTACTGGCTATAAATACCAGACAAACACACAGATACATTTCGACAAGCAACAACTCCCTTCTTGAGTGGGTTAAGGAGTCCCAAAACATGACGTGAAATCCAGATGAAGCAATTGAAGTAAACATGGTCTGGGTTGATAATAATGGCCGAAATCTTAAGTCATCTCAGTTAAAATGTCGAAGTTGTTTCCCCTGTTTTACAGTCAGATCTCATTAAACAGATTAATAGTATTCCGACCGTGACCAACCTGTCTTATAATCTTATTTATTCAGATAACTCTCTAAAGTATTTCTGTGATCACTTCTACAAATGCCACCATCTTTTCAAGATAGTAAGGTGTGAGTTCAAAGGAGATTTGACTGCTGTTTCTAACAGATCAAGCGGCCACGTACGAGTCTTTCTCTCTCCTCTCCTCTCCCCTCCCTCTCTCTCTCTCGTTAGCTCGGCTCGGTGGTAGTTAAGATGTAGCATGTCATGTGATGACGTAACATTGAACTCCAAACGAGAGTGACCACAGCCAAGATCATATTTCACTGACTGTAAAACTATTTCTAGTAGACTGGTCAGTGGGAAACATCAAATTTAATGAGATATCAGATCAAAAGTTACAAACGTCCGTTATTCAACGGCCAACATAACTAATGATTATTTTTATTAATCCCCAATGGAAAGGAGGAAGCCAGTTCAAACAGACTCGTCCCTATTGAGTGAGATGTTAAAACTGACCAGTCGGATATGGACGATCATCAAGTGAGGCAACGTTTATGGTAACTCAATTATATAAGTTTTCAATGCTATTTGTTGGGTGCAGATATTACCGAGCTACACGTGACCTCCAAGTAGATGGTATTAGCTTTCGGCGAATTGGCAGAATCGTTAGAGCGTGGGATAGAGTGTTTCGTAGTATTTGTTCTGACATTCGGTGGTCTGAGTTCAAATCCCTGTCGAGGTCAAATGTGTCTTTTATGTTTTTGTTTAGTTTTTTTTTTTTCTTCTTTCGGTGCAAGCATGGTTGTATCGTTAAGAAGCTCGATTGGCAACCACGTGATTTTCGAGTTCTGACCCACTGCGCCGCACTCTGAGCAAGCGTCTTCTACTGCAGCCCCGGGATGACCCTCGTGAGTTAATATGGTAGATGATGAAAACTGTGTGTAAGCCCATCTTGTGTGTGTGCGTATGTGCGTGTGTATGTGTGTGTGTGCGCGCGCGCTTATGTCTGCTTCTGTCTCTATTTATCCTACCGTCACACCACCACTTGATAACTATGTTGGTTTGTTTGTGTCGCCGTCAATAGGCGGTTCGGCAAGAGAGAAACGACAGAATAAGGACCGGATTTTTTTTTTAAGAATAAGTACTTGAGTTGGTTTGTTCGATTAAAACCCTTCAAAGCGGTGCTGTAGCATGGCCGCAATCCACTGCTTGTAGCAAGTAAAAGATAACCGAAAAAAGATTCGATAAAGAAAAATACCAATCCAAAGCGGTAGATTGGCAGGACTGTAAGACCTTCAGTATTCACTGTGGGTCTTTATGTTGTGAGTTCAAATCGCAGCGTAGTCCATTTGGCTGGTGGACTTAATTCGCCACCCAGTTTAACAACTCCATCTGGCATCTTGGGTGCCTTTAGCAGAATTTACTGTGTTACAATCATTCGGACCAGGCCTCTGGGTTGAGGATAACTTCGTCCTTTCCCCATACTTGTCTCCTATGAGTCTCTTGGAAGGCACTGTGAAGATTTTTGTCTTTTCATCCTGATACGAAAACATAAACAAAAATAGGCATGGCTATGTGGTAAGAAACTTGTTTGTTAACCATGCAGTTTTGGGTTCAATCCCAGTGCGTGGTATCAGGGAAAGTGTCTTCTACTGTACCTTTGGACCGACCAAAGCCTTGTGAGCTTATTTGGTAGACGGAAAATGAAAGTAGCTTTTCGTATATTGTGTGGGGGGGTGCGACTGTTTTTGTTCCCCGCCACCGCTTGCGTCCCTGTCACCTAGCGGATCGGCAAAAACGAGTGATGGAATAAGTACCAGGCTTTAAAAAAAAAAATTACTAGTATCGATTCGTTCGACTAAAAATTCTTCAAGGTGGTGCCCCAGCATGGCCGCAGTCTAATAATTGAAACAAGTAACAAAAAAGAACAGATAAAAGATAATCACATCAAGAGAAAAATTAAATTAAAATCAGGGCACAATATACTTCGCACACAACGATCTGAAACAATAACGTAGCTAAGGGTGAGGATGTAAAGGTATAGTCGGCCCCGGCCGACGCTTATATGGAGGTGGCACTTTTGGGGTCTGCTGTATAAGCCAGTATAGGGGTGAGGCTGGGTGCCGCTCACCCAGCCCCCTATGCAGGAAATCTCAAAGACTGCCCCGGTGACACATGCTCAGGCTATTCCACTGATCTGCAATGACCAGGTGCAGCGCCATGCTTCGAAGCAAAACGACTCGGACTGTGCACTACGGTCCACCTAACAACCTCAGGATTCTCCAGTGTTTGGGATGTCCTCACTGCATCTGATTGAGGTTCTTGTTATTGCTGTTATTATCATTATTATTATTATTATTATTATTATTATTATTATTATTATTATTCAAGTTCTGAGTTCAAATTCCGCCGAGGTCGACTTTACCTTTTATCCTTTCGGGGTCGATAAAATAAGTACCAGTTGAACACTGGGGTCGATGTA
>NC_068986.1:31596982-31599412 GCF_001194135.2 Octopus bimaculoides | reverse complement strand
CTGTGTTTGTCCCCCCCAACATCGCTTGACAACCGATGGTGGTGTGTTTACGTATCCATAGGCTAGCGGTTCGGTAAAAGACACCGATAAAATAAGTTATAGGCTTACAAAGAATAAGTCTTGGGGTCGATTTGCTCGACTAAAGGCGGTGCTCCAGCATGGCCGCAGTCAAATAACTGAAACAAGTGAAAGAGTAAAAGAGTAAAAGAGAGTTTCAAATTTTGGCGCCAGGACGCCAATGCTCAACTGGTACTTATTTTATCAGCTTCGAAATGATAAAAAGCAAAGTCGACCTCGGCAGAATTTGAACCCCGAGCGTAAAGACGGAAGAAATACCGCTAAGCATTTTGCCCGGCGTACTAACGTCTGCCGGTTCGTCGCCTTTGTATTAGAGAGACCGTATTTACAAACGAAACCAGAAAGCCATTACTCAGTCGCTCAACCTGCTAGATATGACAGCAAAACCTCCTTGAATCACAAACCCTACAGTCTTAATATAATGTTGCGGTTCGGCAAAAAAAATCGATAAAATAATTACCAAAGTTGAAATACGTCCTGGGGTCGATTTGTTCGCTTAAACCCTTCAATGCGGTGCCCCATCATGGCCGCAGTCCAACGAATCAAACACGTAAACGATTAAAGATAAAAGATATGATGGGAGCTTTTCTACGCGGTCCTTCAACCGCTAGAAACAGAAGACATATCACCCACAAATCACACTTTAACGTCTAAAAAATGGGGAAGCACATATTGGATTATATATTCCGAAATACACGATTCTTGATAAAAAAAATTTTTTTAATTAAAACTGGATCGTCATAGCTGGAATGCCTTTGATCATTGGTTCCGCTCGATTAAAGCTTAGGATTAAACAAACAACAAGGAAGTGCATTTCAATACACTGCGTCTGAAAGAAAAACGACGAATTGTTAACAGTTTTTGAACGTCTTTGATGTTAAGTTTGCTCCATCAGAGCAGAGTCGAATCTAAACGAACATCATATTTAAATTAACATAATTTATTTTAATATATAAAATAGCTGATAGTGCCAACTGTACACGCGAGAAATTCCGGTGTCATTCAACTAAACACAAGTACGTGTACACAAATTTGTTTTTTGTTTTTCAACAATATTATTTGGTAGCTTTTATTATTTCTCTTGTCGTTTTGTTATTGTTGATGACGCTGGTGTTGTAGTTGTTGCGGTTGATGATGATGATGATGATATTGTTGATGTTTTTGTTGTATTTAATATAGTGAAAGTAATCAGTTTTGCGAACATTGAGGCCATCATAATTCTGAAATCGCTCGATGTCCGTCGAATGCAACCAATCGGAACGTAAATGGACAATCGAAAGCAATAGCAAAGCAAGTGGACAGACGAGGGAGAGAAGGAGAGAGAAACAGAGAGAAACAGAGAAAGAGAGACAGACAGAGAGTAAATAGACGATGGGTGAAAGGATGAGTTGATGGGGAAAAGACTGTAGAAGGAGAAGGAGACTGAGAAAGGAGGGGGAGGTCATGTGGTAGAAGAGGAGGAATAGGAGGAGTAGAAAAAGTAGGAGGGCTGGAGTGATGATGAAATACATATTCAGTTTTAACAGGTTGCTTTTGCTTCTGTGTGCATTGCGTGGGGAGTGGGTTGAGGGATGTGGTGAAATAAACTCACACACGTACGTACATCCATACAAACGCCGACACATACACACGCACACACACACATATCTCTTCATACATAGATATGTGCATACATACACATAGCGAAATGCATATAGAGGGGGGGGAGCGCGTGTGAGGAACGTATACATATAGAGAGAGAGATTTATATATGTGTATATATGAGAGAGAGAGAAAGAGAGAGAGAGGGAAAGAGAGAGAGGGAAAGAGAAAGGGAAAGGGAAAGAGAGAGAGAGAGAAGGAAAGAGAGAGAGAAAAGCGAAGAGTATGTGTCCTTTGTGAACGGTCCCCCGACGAACATCGTGTACAGCTTTAGAAACAGCGTAACTCCGCGTGAATAAATTCGGCCATTTGTCCCGATACGGTTGGCTGGCTTTTGAATGCATTCCAAGACTGACAGACCCCCCAAAGCGAACATAAATCAGTCTGATAATGCTTCAAAACACTGTAGGTTTTCTGACAGCAATCACTTACGGCGAGTTTGCTTCCACAATGGAGACTTTGCCTAAACACATTACACTCAGCTCAGTGTACTTTTCCGTAAAGCATCGCCGCTGCCTTGATACAAACTCAGTGTGCACATGCGTGTAATTTTCGAAACGTTTATTTTCTCCATTGGAATATTTAGCCAGGAAATTGATAATAGCTATGTAGAAACGTAGAAAATTACACGAGCATTTTTATTTATTTGTTTATTTTATATACTGTGTATATATATTCATTTATTTATTTTATGTTGTATATTGTGTATAT
>NC_068986.1:31594983-31596245 GCF_001194135.2 Octopus bimaculoides | reverse complement strand
ACCTAGTATAGCACTAGTGTAGCAATACTTGGGTACCCTCCCAGCAGTATACTGGATAGATACTATCCCTTAGTGGGTTGAACCCCCAACCCCTAACTCTCTCACGCTATATATATATATATATATATATATATATATATATATATATGCCCCTATTCTAAATACACGTATATATCGTATACGTTTAAGTAAAATATGAATGGAAGTTTGTAATGTGTGTAATAATATATCCGTATAAGTGTGTGTGTATGCGCGTGTATGTCTATGTGTGTGTGTGTATATATATATATATTTATATATGTACATACACATTATATTACAAATATCTGTGTAAACGCTTAAAATTTCCACAAAAATATATTTCTACGTAAAATACACATACTCACACATGTGCGCGTGTATATATGTATATGTAATATAGCTGTATGTCTAATACACGTGTATATGTATGCATGCGTATATATATGCATGTGTAATGTATGTGTTTGTGTGTAGGTGTGTATTTATGTATTTTTAGCCTTCAAAATAGTTCGTTTGGAATCACTTAACCCATACCTCCCCCTCTCAGTCACACAGACCCTACCCCTCAAACATATACAATGATGCTCTCCTTACTATGGCGCGCACTCTCTATTAATAAACACAAATCTATACACCATTTACTGGCCCCAATTTGACCTTCAAACGAAAAATATATTTTAGCCAAAACTTCACTTCTATCGTTCATATTAATTACCATCTTTAAGTACAAACCATATTCTTCTAAACCTCTGTCTTCTATAACCAAAATGTTCTGTTCTCCAAAGCCACACGTAAACCCATAAGAACACGCATACATGCAACTACATAACATCACGTGACAAAAACAAACAACTAAATCGAGATACAACTCTCACTTCTACCTCCCCTACTACACACATATCAGTCAAACCACCTACATATAATACAACCAATATTTTTCAACCGTTACAGGTCTGAAGACTCTAAGAAACCTTCCAATTCTAACAGACGGTCTTTGCAAACGCATTTACTTCTTTTTTTTCTTAGAGGTTGTAGTATTTAGTGTATACCTACTTTTCTCATTTTCCTTTGAAGATTTCTTAAAAAGGAAACCGGTTGGAATGTAAGGTAAAAGAATTGAATATATCTAAATGGAATACATCTGTTACTTGACTTTTAATTTTAATTGCGACAATTGTTTTAACTTAGTGCATTTTTATCCTTTTTTGTCTTGTGGGTGTGTACATACATGCATATATATA
>NC_068986.1:31591901-31594179 GCF_001194135.2 Octopus bimaculoides | reverse complement strand
TAACAAAGGAGATTATAGTCCATAGTCAACGCTAGAAGAAAAACGACCAAGGGCGTTCCTCCACCAGGAAAATGCTTGGCCACATACAGCGCGGATGACATTCCAAAGCCTGGAGCAGTTTGAATGGGAAGTAATGCCCCACCTACAATATTCGCTGGACATTACCCCATCTGATTATCATTTATTCAGTGGTTTTTCAAAACCATTTGAACGAAAAAAATATGAATTCTGTAGACGAGGTCAGAACAGTACTGGAGGAGTATTTTTCATCACGGACAAGTGAATTTGGGAAGAGGAGCCTTGCAAATTTACCAGAAAGATGGAAGGGTATTGCAGAAAATGAAGGAGAGTATATTTTAGATTAAAAAAGATTTTTGTCTATCTTAATTTTGAGAAAAAAAAGACGTATAAAATAACCGCATTATGGGATGACCCAATATATACATGTACGCTCACACATACTCGTGTGTGTGTGTGTGTGTAATGGTTATGTAATAAAGAAGTTCGTCTCGCAACTACGTGATTTCGGGTACAACGACTTTGAGGGCAAGGTTGATCTTCCAACTGCTGTTGCACCTATATTGAATGAACACTTTTTAAAATCATTGTCAGGAGGCAAAGTAATGCCCATGACCTGTTACCAAGGTTTTAAGTCTATTGGAAGGGAGACTTACGGGGAAAAGGTACCCTCATGCTAGAGACCCGACCTGATCCAAATGCTTGCAACAGAGCGGGCTCCGCTGAGGACACCCAGTGCGTCATATGGTGCTGTTAAACTAGACAACAATTACCACCTTAGTAGACTATGACAGGATCTGAACTCCGGACGCAATGATCTGTAACAAATATTCTTTTCTATTCTAGGCACAAGGCCCGAAATTTTGCTGGGGGGGGGGCAGTCGATTAGATCGACCCCAGTATGCAACTGGTACTTAATTTATCGACCCCCAAAAGGATGAAAGGCAGAGTCAACCTCGGCGGAATTTGAACTCAGAACGGCAGACGAAATACCGCTAAGCATTTTGCCCGGCGTGCTAACGTTTCTGCCAGCTCGCTGCCTTATCTGTAACAAATATTGGTTTCAAAGTCTGGCACAGGGCCAGGAAATTCGGGGGATGGGGAAAGTCGATTACATCGATCCCAGTGTTTAACTGGTACTTGTGCCTAACGATCCTGACAGCTCGCCGTCAGCTCTAACAAATATTTCAAGGCATCCAGTCCGACATTCTGACAGTTCCACTAATCCACTACACTGGATTGGTATCTAGTCCGAAAAGACGAAAGGCAAATTTGACCTCAGTGAAATATGAACGCAGACGGTCAGAACTATCCCACGTTCTACCGACTGGGCCAATTCAGCTATGAACATGAAGCGATAAATTAAATTGTTTTTCTCTTTTGCTTGGGAGATTTTTGCAAGTCATTGGATCCTGCAAACTTCACAGATTGAGGATTTTATATCTCCTACCAATGCTGCTTTTGTTTCCATAAATGAGAAAGCTATCAGTATATTTGGTAGCTAAACAGTCACTTATAAAAGCATTGGTCCCTGCAATGACGAAGACAACCTATGCAATTATCCGAAGGAGTTCCTAAACGGTAATGACTTTGGTCAAACACCTCTCCATACTTTAACCGTGAAAAAGAGATGCTTTATAAAGATCGTGAAATTTAAATAAGGCTACAAAACTTGGCAATGAAACCAGAATTAAATTAACCCATTCATAGTAACGCATGATTGGAGGCCACTTGTTACAGAATGAAAAACATGTTATTGTGCCAAGAACTAAACCGAGGTATTAATACCAATTTTATAATACAACTTTACGCGGGTAATCTTCCAGTATAGTGAGATAAAAAAAAAGTAAATAAAAAATACAAGGGAAATAACTTACGTCTTCCTAGTATCATCCGGACTACTCTGAAATGCACTCTTTTACTTGTTTCAGTCATTTGACTGCGGCCATGCTGGAGCACCGCCTTTAGTCAAGCAAGTCGACCCCAGGACTTATTCTTTGTGAGCGTAGTACTTAATCTATCGGTCTCTTTTGCCGAACCGCTAAGTAACGGGGACGTAAACAAACCAGCATCGGTTGTCCCCCCAACATCGCTTGACAACCGATGGTGGTGTGTTTACGTCCCCGTAACTTAGCGGTTCGGCAAAAAGAGACCGATAGAATAAGTACTAGGCTTACAAAGAATAAGTCCTGAGGTCGATTTACTCAACTAAAGACAGTGCTCCAGCATGGCCGCAGTCAAATGACTGAAACACGTAAAA
>NC_068986.1:31587541-31588863 GCF_001194135.2 Octopus bimaculoides | reverse complement strand
ATCACTAGCCACTGATATCCATCAGACATCAGATAAAATGTATCAAATCGAAACAAAAACAAAAAAAACACCATTTTTGTTCTTTTTCTTTCTTTCAAGAGTTCGTACATTATCACGAAAAACGTAAAAAAATAAAATAATCATTTTTTTTTTCAAATTAATAAAAAAATAAACAAAGAGAAGATAAGTAGGGGTGGAACAACAGTTCATCCCAGTATGATTTCTTTAGAAGTAGGGGCTATTTCCATATTGAAGAGGCCGACAACCCCCCCCCCACACACACACATACACATATGTACATATACAGACACACACAGTGTCGACTGCAACATGTATGTAGTTAACACTGGGCAAGTTCTCTGAGAAGAGAAATGAACTAAATTTTCAATAGAAACATCACTACTACTACTACTACTACTACTGCTAGAAAAATCAGAAAACTTGAAGGCAAATAATAAAATTTAAAAACAAAAGCAACAATCAAGAAAAATGTGAAAAAGATAGAAGAGAAGTGGAAGGGAGAGGAGTAAAACAAGTGGGAAAGGGCCATAAGAAATGAATGTTAACTAAATGTTAGACACTGGTTTTGGATAACGTTCAAGAACATTCTCTTTAAACCAAAAATATAATGAAACAAACAATGATGATGACGATGATGATACTGTTAATAATAATAATAATAATAACAACAACAATAATAATCATAATTTTTTTCTACTATAGGTACAAGGCCTGAAATTTTGGGAATAGGGAGGCTAGTCAATTATATCAACCTCAGTATGCAACTGGTATTATTTCATCAATCTTGAAAGGATGAAAGACAAAGTCGCCCTCAGTGGAATTTGAACCCAGAATGCGAAGACAAACTAAATGCAATTAAGTATTTTGTCCGGTGTGCTAATGATTCTCAGAGTGTGTCACCTTGATAATAATTAATAATAACTTTCTACTATAGGCACTAGGCCTGAAAGTGTTGGGGGAGGGTATTAGTCGATTACATCGACCCCAGTGTTCCACTGGTACTTGATTTATCAACCCCGAAAAGATGAAAGGCAAAATCGGCTTCTTTCAGTTTCTGTCTACCAAATCCACTCACAAGGCTTTGGTCGGCCCGAGGCTATCTGGGCGACCAAGTTAGTAGTGGGGGTGGGTGCGCTGAAAGTGTAGCTGCTAGAATAAGAATAGCCTGGGCAAAGTTTAGAGAGCTCTTACCCCTGCTGGCGACAAAGGGACTCTCACTCAGAGTAAAAGGCAGACTGTATGACGCATGCGTACGAACAGCCATGCTACATGGCAGTGAAACATGAGCTGTAACTGCTGAG
>NC_068986.1:31581304-31586771 GCF_001194135.2 Octopus bimaculoides | reverse complement strand
GGCACATAAAAGACACCATTTCGAGCGTGGCCGTTTTCGTGCGGGTGACACGTAAAAGCACCCACTACACTCTCTGAGTGGTTGGCGTTAGGAAGGGCATCCAGCTGTAGAAACTCTGCCAAATTAGACTGGAGCCTGGTGTTGCCATCCGGTTTCACCAGTCCTCAGTCAAATCGTCCAACCCATGCTAGCATGGAAAGCGGACGTTAAACGATGATGATGATGATGATGATATATATATATATATGAACATATGGGAAAGTGTCTTCTTTTATATCCTCAGGTCGACCAAAGCCTTGTGAGTGGATTCCATAGTCGAAAACTAACAGAAGCCTGTCGTATAAAAATATCTGTATGTGTGTGTTTTTGTGTCTGTGTTTGTCCCCCACTTATGCTTGACAACTGGTGTTGGTGTGTTTACACTCCTGTAGCTTAACCATTTGGCACGAGAGACCAATAGAATAAGTACTGGAGTTGCTTCATTTGACTAAAAACTCTTCAAGGCGGTGCCCCAGCATTGCCATAGTCTAATAGATAAAACAAGTAGAAGATAAAAGATAAATAGAGAGGGGGAGAGAGGAGAGGGAGAGAGGAGAGGAGAGGGAGAGAGAGAGGAGAGAGGGAGAGAAAGAGAAGTAGAGAGAGTGAGAGAGAAAGGGGAGTAAGATTTCGTTTCGTGCTGTTACAACATATTTGTGCATTTCACTCTTTAAGTATAAAAATAAAATACAACCTACTTGAGTGAGGCTAAAGTACCCGTAATACCCAATGTTTAAATGTAGGTACATTTCGAGAAATGCATGTGTGTGTTTGTTGATATGTATAGTTAACGGCAGTGGAGGCGCAATGGCCCAGTGGTTAGGGCAACGGACTCGCGGCTTCGATTCCCAGACCGAGCGTTGTGAGTGTTTATCGAACGAAAACACCTAAAAGCTCCACGAGGCTCCGGCAGGGGATTGTGGCGAACCCTACTGTACTCTTCCACCACGACTTTCTCTCACTCTTACTTCCTGTTTTCTGTTGTGCCTGTAATTCAAAGGGTGAGCCTTGTCACACTGTGTCACGCTGAATATTCCCGAGAATTACGTTAAGGGTACACGTGTTAGTGGAGTGCTCAGCCACTTGCAAGTTAATTTCACGAGCAAGCTGTTCTGTTGATCGGGTCAACTGGAACCCTCGACGTCGTAAGTGACGGAGTGCCAACATAGTTAACGGCAAAACTGGAAGGGAGATAAATCTCACATATAATAACACGAGTTACCTCCCATACGTAAAAGTTAGCTATGCGATCAAACTTCATAATACCCTGACGATTGAATTACATTACAATAAACTCTACCAAACTGGAATTTATGCATAACAATTGCGCATGCATTATATACCATCATTGACGTTCTAACATGTACTTTTCTATGATCGGATGGCTTAGACAAGGTCATTCAGGCAGAATTTTCCTCGGTGATTTGCAATTCCTGTTAGAAACCGTTGCCCGGTTCCAAGCTAAGTAATAAACACACCCAGTCGATCAAACATTAAACAGTCCAGACGTGTGATGCTTTGCTTTCAGTCACCGTGCACAAGTCAGGACAAGGAGAATAATAATTTTCAATCAAATATACGCCTATAAATACAACAGGCTTCTTACAGTTTTCATCCATTAAATGTAATTCACAAAGTACAGGTCAATCTGTGGCCATAACAGAGGACAACTAATGAACAGTGTCCATGCAATGGAAAGAAACCCCAAACTATGAAATTCTGAAATGAGCTTCTCAACAATGGAGGCCCAGGTTCAATCATAGTGTGAGGCACCTTAGGCAAGTGTCTTCTACTATAGCCCTGGACTGACCAAAGCCATGTGAGTGGATTTAGTAGGCATATACATATGTCCATTTTCCATGCAAACATAGCTTGAACGGATTCACAGGAGCTGGCAAATTAGATAACTGCACCAGACTTCACAGTCGGTTTTGGCATGCTTTTTATGGTTGGATGTCCTTCCTAACGCTCATCACTTTACAACGTGAACTGGATGCCTTTTATGTTGCACTAAGTAACTCGCAAAACAAAGATTCTTTGGAGCACTAATGGAGGTAACCTTGTGATGATGAGAGATCAGAATGTGACAGAAGGACAGAAAAGGGTGACTTGCTGTGTATATATATATGACAGCCCATCGCATGTGAGTGTATATGTGTGTTACTGTCCCTTTGCCTGGACATCACTTGATAGTTGTAATTGAGTGTCATTGTAATGCAAGCAATGTCCTTCATTTCCAGTAGCTTGTGAAAACATGTCTGATCACAGAGAAATATTAACTTGTTGGGTAACAGGTGGATAAAGGCTGGTGACAGAAAGGACATCCCACCATAGAAAATCCACCTGACCCATGTGGGCATAAAAAAGTGGATGTTAAACCAATGATAATATATATATTGGAGCACTCCATCGGTTACGACAAGGGTCCCAGCTGATAAGATCAATAGAACAGCTTGCGCGTGAAATTAACATGCAACTGGCTGAGCAATCGACAGACAGATGTACCCTTAACATAGTTCTCGGAGATTCACCAGGACACAGAGTGTGACAAGGCTGGCCCTTTGAAATACAGGTACAACTTATTTTTGCCAGCTGAGTGGACTGGAGCAACAGGGAATAAAGTGTCTTACTCAAGGATACAACGTGTTGCTGGGAATTGAACTCACGACCTTACGACCGTGAGCCAAATGCCCTAACCACTAAACCACGCACCTTCACACACACACATATATATATATATATATATACATATATATATATAGTCATGGCCAAAAATTTGGAACATTTAAAAAAAATTAAAATAACTATGCCCAAGTACAATTCAATTCAAATTTATACAACATACTTACCTCATAACTGATCAAATGGTTCAATTCTAATTTTCAAACCTATGTTCCAAACTTTTGGCCAAGTAATAATATATTGCAAATATAAGTTTGAGCATTTTATATAAAAAATTCTAATTCTCAGACCTATGTTCCAAAACCAAGACTGTGTGGAATTTTCAGGACATTTACAAAGAGAAAGTTAGTCTTACAGCTGTTTCTGGGATATCCCTTCATCAGAGACGATGTATGATGGTTAAATAGAGGGGAATATTAGAGTTCAATGAATAATTTACAAAAAAATAGAATACTTTGCATTTTATACAGTCATCAGAGTAACCTTCATAATTTTATTGAATTAGGTGCATATTTTGCCATAAAAGGAAAATGTTGCTATCGATCCATTTTATTCAAGGTAGGCACCTTCCTGATATATACGTATATCTGTGTCTTTGAGCTCGCGTTTGTCCCCCCCCCCCACACCTTCGCACCTCTTGACAACAAGTGGAGGGGGATTACGTCCCCGTCCGAATAGCTGCCAGGCTTAAGAAATAAATGTACTGAAGTCGGGTTATGGCACACATACGAATGCAATCTTTCGTGGAGGAGTCTAAGCCTGTGCTTATATTTGAGAGTCTGCGTGTGTGTTCATTATGTCCGCGCAAATATTATTTAAATATAAAAGCGTTAAACACCAGTAAAATCGATTCGTACAATTACTAAGGGAAATAACTGCATGATTTACAATGATAGAGTTATCTGCCCCTTATTACAGGATACATGAAATACTAGCATTTCGTTCGTCTTTACATTAGGATTTCAAATTCTACCAATGGCGACTTAGCCGTTCATGCTTTCCAAGTCAATAAAATGAGTACCACTTGAATACAGATAATGTAGCCTGAAACATCTCTAAAGAGACTGGATGGTCATCATTGGAATGCTTTGAGAAATATTTCATTACGACCTACTAGAAATAGCAGCCATATCTATCAAATTGCACTCCACCATTTAAGGCAAAAAGGACACGTTGCACAAACAAAACAAACGGGAGAGAACACTTTTTATGATAAGCTAGTTTGAACAGAGCTAAACAGCTAAACCAACAACACTTCTTTACTGCGATAAAAAAAAATTCTAAAATATAAAGAAAAGAGTTTGTAGTTACCTCGGCCGCCACCTCGTGGAGGAGTCAAAAATCTGGACAAGGGCAGTAACTTTGCAGGATCAATAAAAAGCTGAAATTACCAAAAAATATATTTGGATAAATTAATACAATTTATATCGTTTACTTTTATTTTATTATTTATTTATTCTCGGCTTGCGAAGACCTGTTGGGGCAAGCGAAAGCGAAATCGTGATGGCACCTGTACCAGTAGATCACTAACAGCACCGTCCGAGCGTGATCGTTGCCAGAGCACCAGCTGTCTGGCTTCCGTGCCGGTGGCACGTAAATAGCACCATTTGAGCGTGATCGTTACCAACGTCGCCTTCCTAGCACTTGTGCCAGTGGCACGTGAAAAGACATTCGAGCGAGTTCGTTGCCAGTGCTGCTGGACTGGTTCCTGTGCAGGTGGCACGTAAAATACACCATTTCGAGCGTGGCCGTTGCCAGTACCTCCTGACTAGCCTTTGTGCCGGTGGCACGTAAAAGCACCCACTACACTCTCGGATAGATAGATAGATAGATAGATAGATAATCAAAATAATATTTACCTTCTGATTCCCTTTAAAAGAATTTGCTTTCATATTTTCAGATAGCTTTACAGAAAAACACTATTGGTAGTTAAGGATAAAACAAGAGGTGAAATCAGAAAATATATTATAAATATATTATATTATAAAGTATTTGAGTAAACAAGATTCACAGTAGTCTGAATCAGGATATCAGGCAATGATGGTTCTTGTACGAAGCACCTGGCATGTATAAGATACATGCCTTCTGAGTAGATTCTGTGGACAGAAACTACATGGAAACCCATCATATGTATATGTAAGTGTAATGCATATATCCTCCCTAGCGCATGACAACCAGTATTGGTTTGTTTATGTCTCTGTAACTTAGCAGTTCATCAAAAGAGTCCAATAAGTACTAAATTTTTTTTTTTAATTTATAACAAGTACTAGGGTTGATTTATTCAAGTAAATTCTTCAAGGTGGTGCCCCAGCATGGCCACAGTCCAATGATTGAAAGTAGCAGAAGATAAAAGATAGATAATGGGATTCATGAGTATGCAGAGAGCTGAGTTCAAATCCCCACCCCATGAACCTGGAAAAGTAACTGGGGAAGCAACATCGATGCGGGAATGTTTGTGTGGTTAAGAATTTCACTTCACAACAAAATAGTTCCAGGTTCAATCCCCTTGCATAGCATCTTAGTATCTTGGGAGTGAAATTTGGTAGACAGATAAAGCAGACATTTCAAAACAGTAACAAATTAACAACAAAAGTAAAACACAAAAATAAAACAAGGATACAGAGTCTTTGATGGATCCAAATATTTCATCAATTTTGCCAATTTGTTGTTTGTTTTCTAAATAAATTGGAGCGTTAAAATATGGAATTTTTTCATTGGTATTTTTGCAGACTAAATCTTCTTGGCA
>NC_068986.1:31577218-31580486 GCF_001194135.2 Octopus bimaculoides | reverse complement strand
TATATATATATGTATATGTGTGCATGCATGGGTGTCTCTGTCCACCCCATCATCGATTGCCTAAATCAACAGAGCAATGCTGGAGAGAGTGGCGGCCAATTTCCAACAACGCCTTCAGAAATGCATCAATGAAAACAGATACATGATGGATGTTGTTTTCCACCCTTTGTTTTTGACAAATGCTAATTCAATACAAACACACTGATGTCAATAAAATTTGTTTGCAGCTAAAATTAATGATTTTGTGAATTTTTCAAAAACGTCCGTCCTCTCTGTCCCACCCCGCAGAAGACATTAGCCCAAGGTACCATAGAGTGGTTGGAAAGCAAGCTTCTCAACCGCCCTAATTGTATTAGGAGTGGCTGTGTGGTAAGTAGCTTGCTTACCAACCACATGGTACGGGTTCAGTCCCACTGCGTGGCACCTTGGGCAAGTGTCTTCTACTATAGCCTCGGGCCAACCAAAGTCTTGTGAGTGGATTTGGTAGACAGAAACTGAGAGAAGCCCGTCGTATATATGTATATATATATGTGTGTGTGTGTATGTTTGTGTCTGCGTTTGTACCCCCAACATTGCTTTACAACCGATGCTGGTGTGTTTACATCCCCGTAACTTAGCAGTTCAGCGAAAGACCGATAGAATAAGTACAAGGCTTACAAAGTATAAGTCCTGGGGTCGATTAGCTTGACTAAAAGGCGGTGCTCCAGCATGGCCACAGTCAAATGACTGAAACAAGTAAAAGAGTAAACATGGCAATTTCTTCATCCTCTCTCCTTTTCAATCCTCAGAAATCCTATTAATGGGGTCATCCCCTGCCCTACCCTTAGGAGTGATTACTACCATAGAAGATTACTGCCCTGGAAGCCATGATATCATACCAAATGGTACCCTAAACCAGCTATGCTACAAAAAAAAAAGAAGAAGCAATAAGTAACTTACCTGTTACTTCATCTGGAGGTCCAAAGCTCTGAAAATTTCTTCCACCTGCATGATATAATACAGAAATAGAAATTTAATATATACCTACATATACTATCATCATCATTTCAATATCCATTTTCCTCCAGACAAACATTAAAAAATAAAACACAAGGAAGGGCATCCAGCTGTAGAAACTCTGCCAAATCAAATTGGAGCCTGGCTCACCAGTCCTCAGTCAAATCGTCCAACCCATGCTAGCATGGAAAGCGGATGTTAAACGATGATGATGATGAATTGAGTAAACACTGAAGAATTGCTGTTGACAATAAAATTAACATGAAATTACCTCCACGCCCAAAACCACCTCGGCCACCTCGGCCACCACGAAAGTCACCACCGCCTCTGTTTCCAAATCCCATGCTACCAATAGTCTTGTTCTCTGCAAATAAACAAGGAAAAATATTATATCTACATATAAACAAACACACACACAAAAATACATACATCATCATTTCCATGATGGCATGGGTTGGATGGTTTATCAAAGTCTGAGATAGTTCTTATTCAAAGTTACTACAACTTAGATGGGTCACTCATGCATTTCATTTTTTGTATGTTTTCTACAGCTGGATGTTTTTCCTAATGCCATCCACTGTGTACTATATTTCATCATGGCACAAGCATTAAGAGAGGATGTCACACCCTCTCAACCATAAACTGTCTCTGCTTAACTCACTAGACTTTACATAGTGTAATGGGACCGTTTCATTGTGACACCAGCACTAACAAGGTCACATGCAATAGTTTCATCATCATCGTTTAACGTCCGCTTTCCATGCTAGCATGAGTTGGACAGTTTGACTGAGGACTGGTGAGCCAGAGGCTGCACCAGGCTCAAGCTAATCTGGCAAAGTTTCTACAGCTGGATGCCCTTCCTAACGCCAACCACTTCGAGAGTATAGTGGGTGCTTTTACGTGACATCGGCACGAGGGCCAGTCAGGCGGTTCTGGCAACGACCATGCCCAAAAGGTGTTTTTTACATGCTATCTGCACGGGAGCCAGTCCAGCGGCACTGGCAACGACCACGCTCGAATGTTGTTTTTCACATGTCACCAGCACATGTGCTGGTACGGCAACGATCACGCTAGAATGGTGCTTTCCATGTGCCACCAGCACGGGAGCCAAGCAAGGTGATGAGAAGTTGAAGCATGATGGAATGAACAGATTTATTGTTGTGTGAGTGTGTATGTGTTTTTATAAATATCTATGTGACACATCGATATGCGTATTCTTTACCTCCGCCGGATTACATTACCAATAGCACTTAGGGTATCTATGCTTTCCCTAAATGTTTTAGGTGCCTATCTAGTCACTAGACAACATCCTCAAACTTTGGTACAGCGGCAGATCAGGATGTGACAGCTGGATAGGGAGCGAGCTGCACCAGCTTCTCTGTGGTGCTCATTGTGAACTGAGTAAAGTGGAGCAATATGAGATATTGTTCCTTGCTCGGGGACATTACGCGTTACAGGATCCAGAAATTAAACCGACAACATTATGATCGTGATCCAAACACTTTCAGATATATATACATACATAGAAAACACGTATATACACGCACGCCTCTACCTATTTATCCACCATTATCATATAAATATTGGGCGATCTTACGGTACGAGTCCTAAATATCGGCCTTTTCCGTAAAGTGTCTTCGGCGATCTTTACCAAAGATCGTCCTTTTCCGTAACACCCGCACGATCTTCACTACGGGGTTAGTGTTAGGGACGGAATTCCATAACCCTATACAAAAATTGGCATAACTACAGGGTTTTACCCCCCCAGATTTGGGGAGGTCATAACTTTCAGAAAAATGAATATTTTTTTAATGAAATTTTCTATGCATATAGTATTTACTATGTAGAATCCGAATATACAAAAATTATACAAATATATTTGGTACTACTAAAGCAGCGCGGACCCGAACGCGCAGTCGCGCTAGCTAGTCGTGAGTGGTCGATCCTAACCCTAACCACGTATTCATTTGCACACGCGGGTTAGGGATAGGGTTGGGGTTAGGGATAGGGTTAGGGTTAGGGACAGGGTTAGGGTTAGGGATAGGGTTAGGATCGACCACTCAAGACTAGCTAGCGCGGACGCGCGACTGCACGTTCGGGTCCGAGCTGCTTTAGTAGTACCAATATATTTTACATACCTGTCGTATACGTCGGTTTTGTTTTTTTCACTTTAAAGGTGGATTAATCCCAACAAAATAACATAACCACCTTTAAAGTGAAAAAAACGAAACCGACGTATACGACAGGTGTATAAAATATATTTGTGTACTTT
>NC_068986.1:31566580-31576943 GCF_001194135.2 Octopus bimaculoides | reverse complement strand
ATGGACGACTTGCTCCGAAACACCACCGAGTGGGGAACGCTTCTCAAAAATAACCTGCAGTTGTTTCCTTCAAAATTCCTACATGCTCAAAATGTACATACATCAAGGTATATTTGTAGAAAATTTCACGAAAAAATATTAATTTTCCTGGAAGTTAAGAATTTAAGTGGACTCTGTTGGAATTTCCGAAAATTGTCCCCCACCCCCATTCCAAAACACTTTCATCGGATTCTACATAGTAAATACTATATGCATAGAAAATTTCATTAAAAAATATTCATTTTTCTGAAAGTTATGACCTCCCAAAGTCTGGGGGGTAAAACCCTGTAGTTATGCCACAAAGGTGTGTTTGTATGTACACACATAGAAATGTCAAGTTCAATGACATTAAACTATAACAAATGATGAGTTTAAATGCTTTCGATATACTAGTTAATACTGTAAACCAAAAATAATAACCAATTAAGACTTACCAATACAGGTAAACTTTTATGTCGAATTCAAAACACGTGTGACAAGCGGAAGTATTAACGAAGCATGCGCAGTAAAGATTTGTGCCTGATTGCATATTTAGTTTATACTTGAAATTTTTATTATTTGAGGAACAAAAAAAATTAATCCTGAAAAATATGCTAAAATTAAAATAAGATTTTTAAGGGATAATTCCACTTGTTTTACCGAAGCAAATTATATTTGATGTTTTTTTTTATGACAATCGTGATCACATAGACCAAGATGGCTTCTGATGATACTTTCTCTAATTGATGTGTGAAAGTACTTGCTCAAAACTACATTATGCCTAGCAGGTAGGACGATTTTATCCGTTTCTTTAACAAGTATATACCTAATCTATTTAATAATAAATAATATTAAGGCTGTACTTTGTATCGATGCTTAAATATATTGCTTGACACCCAACAAACAGAAACCAAAATCATAAATGATTGAGTTTACAGCACGTTTCTCATCTTCAATTAAGTAAACAAATTAGATTCGTTTCAGCAGTATTTCTTCTATCTCGTGATCTTTCTTCTGTTTCTTCTCTCTCTTTCCTTCTAACAACACATCTTGATTTATTAAGCAATCCACAATAGAATTAAAACACTACTAATAATTGAATCGAGTTTTGTTTACTCGATATCAGGTTGGTTATATTATTGTCTGCTTAATTAATAAGTTAATTGTCGAAAGACACTATCCCATAATTTTGTTTTTAGTATCGCTAGTGAATAGATATACCGGTGGAAGATTTTTGTAGCCGTTAAAATCAACATCTGATTGATTTCCACTTAAATTTCGAACTCAAAATATTCATAACAATAACAATGATTATATGCCAATTTATTTCTCCCTATATATGTATATCCCCCAATGTTATCATTGCTGTAAATCCGATTTTTTGTCTACATGTATCTTTATATGTATATATATATATATATATATAATACTCTCTGTTCATATACATATTTAAGATGCATGTATGTATGCAATAACTTGTTTACTTGATCTAGTCTTTACGAAGCAATGTGAGTTGACACAGAGGTATATGCTATGAAATCATTAATGTCTAATGCTATGCACGCATGAATGTATTTTATTTTTCAAACAAAACAGACAGTCAGTCAGGAAGAAAACGTGCCTACCCAACTGTTTCAGACAACTCTATCACAAGGTTAATAACTATTGTGGCTCTTTCATGAGTTCTAAATGTTTGAGTCATAAACAAAACGTGAACAACTGAAGAGAAATTGAAAATAAACTTAGTTGTCATCCTCTCTCTCTCACACACACACATTAGGATTCACTCAGACTTTTTGTTTTCTTCTTAACATTACTTATTTCTTAAATCTGAAAGGACTGTCACGGTTTGAGAAAATTGTTGACGTGTGACGTTGATGCCCTTACTAAATTGATTCTTTGCATCTTGATAAAAACGTCAACTTAGCGAAATTCAGAATATAGCTAGCTATAGATTTGACCGGGAATAGAACCTAATCTATCTACATAGCATACAGTGAATTTGAGTAGACAGTAAAATTTAGAAGCCCATTGGAGTGTTTGTAACTGTAATTTAAATGCCCTGCCATGTCACGTAGTGTTGAGTTGTGAAAACGACAGTTTAGTTACTAAAGGCGAAACATCGCCCAGGGATTCTACTCGAGAATTTAGCACAAGTGTAAATTAATTATTTAATATGACCTATTTAACAAATGTGGCAGTGTGATAAAATGTTTCCCAACCACATGGTTTGGGGCTCAGTCCCACTACATGGCACCTTGGACAAGTGTCTTCTGCTATAGCCCTGGGTCAACCAAAATCTTGTGAAAGGATTTGGTAGATGGAAACTGAAAGAAGCCTATCATGTATGTGTGTGTTACTGTCTCCTTGCTCTGGCATCACATGATAGTTTGAGGCAAGGTAGGTGTCACTATCATGCAAATAGTGTCCTTCATTTACAATCTTCTAAGACGTGTTTGGCCATGGGAAAGTATTACGTTACTTGGAAACAGGTAGGGCATCTGGCTGTAGAAATGTGCCTCAAAAAATTCCATCCCACCCATATGAGCATAGAAAAGTGGACATTAAATGATAATGATGGTGATGATGAATCTGTTTAATGAATACAACAAACTAAAATCAAGTGACTATGATGGATAGTCCCATCTTACAGAATTTATTATATTACAGGAAAGAATAGTAACCAGCAAAACCATTAGAACAGGCAGCAAACTAAAGTACCTTACAGCATTTAGGGGTGTTTTTTTTTCTCTTCAAGTCCTACAAAGGTCAAGTTTCTCTTCTCTCCTTCATGGATCAATAATAATAAATAACAGACTGGGGTTGATGCATTTGAATAGACCCTCTGTCAGAATCTGAGAGCTTGTGTGTGATTTAGACAGCATCATAGTTTTGTGTGCATGCACATACGTATACTTCCTTTTTTTTTTTCTCTTCTCCTCTCTCTCTCACCTTTTCTGTAAAGTTATAATTACTGACAAAAGAAATAATAATATATGATGATGTTAATTATAAATAAGAATCCATCTTTTATTTCTTGAATTATATTATCTGATACCTCAGTATTCTGTATTTAAATATTTATTTCTTTATTTTCAGAAGAGAACTGCAAGTATTTGTTTTGTTTCTTTTTGCTCCCAATCTCTGCTTTCTTAAACCACAAAAATGGTTTTTATCGGGTTTTTATAACAGTTTCTTTTTTTTTTTTTAAGTCATTAACTGCCAAAGGGAGTTTGATTCTTATATTGTTTTATGCTCTTGCTTTATTTCATCTTATCTTTTTCTTTGCTTCAGAATCACATAATTTCTCTCTGTCTGTCTGTCTGTCTGTCTCTCTCTCTCTCTCTCTCTCTCTCTCACACACACACAAAATGAAATGGTCAGAAAAATTATAATATTATTGAAGTAAACTTGAACTTGTAACATTCATGCTTTTCCAAAGTAATAAACTGTGTAAGTAAAATGAAGCAGTTCTAAAGAAGTCATGAACTTAGTTCGTTCAACCTTAAACCATACTACCATACTTATTTACAGTCTACTTTGGTCTTCAGAACAGCTTCTGCACCATCTAATCTGTGAATTCCAACTTCTCTGATTTCTGTGCCAGTGGCACGTAAATAGCACCATTTGAGCGTGATCGTTACCAGCGTTGCCTTCCTAGCACTTGTGCCGATGGCACGTGAAAAGACATTCGAGCGAGATCATTGCCAGTGCCACTGGACTGACTCCTGTGCAGGTGGCACGTGAAATACACCATTTTGAGCATGGCCGTTGCGAGTTCCACCTGACTGGCCTTCATGCTGGTAGCATGTAAAAGCACCCACTACACTCTCGGAGTGGTTGGCGTTAGGAAGGGCATCCAGCTGTAGAAACTCTGCCAAATCAGATTGGAGCCTGGTGTAGCCATCTGGTTTCACCAGTCCTCAGTCAAATCATCCAACCTATGCTAGCATGGAAAGCGGATGTTAAACGATGATGATGATGATGGGTCTAACTTTTTTCTTCCTATGTTTTTCTCAATATATCAACTTACTACACTTCTTCATATACTCTTTTACTTGTTTCAGTCATTTGACTGTGGCCATGCTGGAGCACTGCCTTTAGTTGAGCAAATCGACCCCAGGACTTATTCTTTGTAAGCCTAGTACTTATTCCATCGGTCTCTTTTGCCGAACCGCTAAGTTATGGGGACGTAAACACCAGCATCAGTTGTCAAGCAATGGTGTGGGGGACAAACACAGGCTCACACACACATATATATATATGACGAGCTTCTTTCAGTTTCCATCTACCAAATTCACTCACAAGGCTTTGGTCGGCCCGAGGCTATAGTAGAAAACACTTGCCCAAGGTGCCACGCAGTGGGACTGAACCCAGAACCATGTGGTTGGTGAGCAAGCTACTTACCACACAGCCACTCCTGTGCCTGTATAGTTTACATTATCTACATGCATTTCATGTTCACACTAGCACTGATCTCTCTTAAATATTTCTGCCAATGCTTTTGATGCCCAGTTGCTTTCTGAACTAATTTGCACTCAGTTTTTCTCTTGTTAAGTTAAATGCACATCCTACTCGAAAATATATTTAGCCTGTTCTTATTGTACTTTTTCAAGTGCTACTAATCTCTTTGCACTCATTACCAATATTTCACTGCCATGCAGCATCACATTTCTTAAGCACTTGGTCTAGATTTTGTGAAACGGGACAAAAAACATCTTTTATTATTCACAATACAATACTAGCTCTACTTCCAACTATAGTTTTGCCCCACTTCAATCCAACAAAGGTGTTTCTATGTGATCATTCAACCAGCTGAAAATAGCAGTCAAATTCCCTCATCAGGAAAGGACATTAGATAATGTGATACTATATTTTACTAAATTCTTCTCTAAAATAGGAACCCCTTGTGTGGCCAGTGTTATATCTGGTCTTCTCACAGCATATCCAATTTTTATTTATTAAATGCCATCAGCTGGGTAGGTGTGTAGTCCTGTAAGTACCCTGATATTGCAGGTACTTATTTTAATGGTCCCTGAAGTATAAATGCAAAGTTGGCCCTAAAAAGTATTTGAACTGAGAACAGTGAAGTATTAGAGCTTGAGAATAAAAGTCAAGTGCTGCAAACGTTAACATTTTGAACAGTCTTATTAATATTATTATATATTGTGCTGGAAGAATCGTTAGGGCTTTGGAAGTATATATGTGTAATACTGGGATACTCTGTATGATAATGACTTAAATTAAATCTATTTAAACACCTTTCTTGTTATGCAGAAAAGGCAGCATACATTGTATGGTTTCTATAATTTTTAACAATAGGTTGTATTTGCTACACATAATTTCTTTTCTTATATTTTATTTCTCTTTCATAATCATTCTTTTTTTTTTTTCTATGTAAAGATCCTACAGACGCCGATCTCGCAGTCGGTCTCACGAGCGAAGACACCGCAGTCGTTCCCGGAGCCCTGACAGGTCTCGCCGTTCTCGAAGGTCAAGATCTCGTGAGAGAAAACGTTCGCACAGTCGTGACAGAGACCGAAGGAGCCGATCTCGAGATAGATATGCTCGTCGCTCTAGGCCTTCGTCAAGAGAAAGAAGGTAAGTTTATTCAAATGATCTTAAATAGATGCTACCAGTTGCCTTTGGAATTTTACTTTTCAGCAAAATTCTGGGAAGTGAGTAAGTCGATTACATTGACCTCAGTATTCAGCTGGTACTTATTTTACCAACTCTGAGAGGTTGAAAGGCAAAGTCGACCTCAGCAGAATTCAAATGCAGAATATAAAGATGGTCAAAATTCCTGTATGCATTTTGCCCAGCATGCTAATAGTTTTGCCAACTCGTTGCCTTAACAAAACTAAATATTGAAGTGTATTTCAACCAACACGCTATTGTCCCAGACACTGCCTGACTGGCCCTTCATGCCGGTGGCACGTAAAAGCACCCACTACACTCTTGGAGTGGTTGGCATTAGGAAGGGCATCCAGCTGTAGAAACTCTGCCAGATCAGATTGGAGCCTGGTGTAGCCACCTGGTTCACCAGTCCTTAGTCAAATCGTCCAACCCATGCTAGCATGGAAAGCAGACATTAAACGATGATGATGATGATGATCTCAATCCCTTAGTTATCTCCACTATTCTTGACACCTTTTTTGTATTTTATTTGTCAGCCATGCAGATTGAGACAAGCTAAGTTACATGCCTTCTCCATTGATACAACACAGTGGAGTTGTAAAGTTTTTAACATGTCTATTCAATAAGTAGCTTAACACTTTAAACCTCACAACCATTCTTTTCTAAGGGATGAGAGATGGCTGAAGTATTTTAGTCATTGTTTTATTTGTTACATCCTTGCTTTCAGGAGAGAGAAGCATTCTCCCAGAAAGAGGTCGTCATCAAGAAATCGAAGCCGTTCTCGCTCCAAGTCTCTCCCTAAAGCAGCTCCTAGTCGTTCCCCAAGTGTTGAGAAGATTAGTCCAAAGGAAACAGAAGTGAAAGTAAAAGAAGAACCTGTGGACAAGGTAAAAGTTTTAATCCATTTCTTTTTTTTTTTTTTTTTCATTCCCACATCTTTTTTTTTTTCTTTCCCACACCTTTGTTTTTTTTGGGTTTTTTTTTCACTTGAAACCATACCGTGGGGTTATCCAACCTCTTTTCACTATACACTATTCTAGAAACTATCAAATGGATTGTACCTGCAATTCCAAGGGTCAGCTTTGTCTCAGATAATGTAACACAGAATCTGCCTGAACATTATGTTAAGGCTACAAGTGTCTAGGAAATACTCAACCTGTTACACTATAACTCCATTATGTAGGTAGTCCTACTTGATCAAACAGAACACTCATCAGAGCAATCAATGTGATATCCATCATCGTTTTGCACCATGTAAGACACTGCATCATAGAAGATTCACCCCAATTCTGGAAAGACAATATATTTTTCTCCCAGAAACCAACACAGTCAAAGTTACTACTTTGTACATTACGTTTTTGCATTAAATGGCTGGTAGATCCAATACATAGCTTGTGTTAGCGCTTAAGCATTTAAACTAACTGTACCCAGCCCAGATATTCTCCATTTTATGTTTGAACTGGCCAAATCCAGCCTCTCATACTTACCCTTTGATATTATTCAAGCCAAGTGAAATCGCAGTCATAGCAGATACTGGTGTCACACAAATGGCACCCATGTCTGTGCTATGTAAAAGCACCCATTACACTCTTAGAGTGGTTGGCATCCAGCTGTAGAAACCATGCCAAGTCAGACTAGATTCTGGTTCAGCCTTCGAACTTACCAGCCCTGGTCAAACCATCTAACCCATGCCAGCATGGACAACGGACCTTAAATGATGATGATGATGATAAACAGTCATATCATCAAGGTCTCAAAGCTATGAGATAATGCACAAGTTATTCAAAACAACATCATCATCGTTTAACGTCCGCTTTCCATGCTAGCATGGGTTGGACGATTTGACTGAGGACTGGTGAACCAGATGGCTACACCAGGCTCCAATCTGATTTGGCAGAGTTTCTACAGCTGGATGCCCTTCCTAACGCCAACCACTCCAAGAGTGTAGTGGTTGCTTTTACGTGCCACCGGCACGAGGGCCAGTCCAGCAGTACTGGCAACGGCCACGCTCAAAATGGTAACATGAATAAATAAGCATTACATTTGACAAAGTAATCTGAATGCTAAAACGTAAATGATATCGCTTGGTGTTTGAGTACTTTAGTGTGAGTGATAAACCTCATACACAGCCTTATTTAAACACCATCATGTGGTCTTTGGTTGCTGTCTGTGAAGTTTATATGGTTGCATACATTCAGACTTGAATCTGTGTTCCTTCACTGTTGATGTTTTTCTTGCATATGTTCTTAAGGTTGAGCATTACCTGCATCAGTCTCACCAGTCTTGGAGAGTTTGCGGAGATTATGAGCACTGCTTCTCCCTCTCATCTGACTTACTTATTACAAAAAAAAATAATAAAGTAGTCTTTTATTCGGTCCTACTTATTATTTTCAATAAAGATTTCTTTAACAATAAAAAAAAAAAAATGTATCAGACAGTTCTACAATCTTACATAAAAACTTGTCTTTCCACCACCACAAAACCATCATCACCACTCAGCCTATTTATACTAATTTCCTGCACAATTCAATTAATACTTTCCATCATTAACATATTGGGATATATATATATATATATATATATCTGTAAAAATATGTGACACTTATTCGGTAGCCATGACAAAACTCTGAGTTTCGGATGACGGGGCGGGAACCCATGACGCCATCTCTTCAGTTATCCGGCCATTTTTCAAATAAGTGTCACATATTTTTACAAATTCCTCTATTTACATAATATCGAGGTCTCTTTCTTTCTTTTGTTGTCCTTTCTATCAATATATATATATATATCTGTTTATCCATCACTTTTGTTTTGAGAAACACATTTTTGAAGATGTGTTTAAAGAATAAAGTAGTGCCTCTTATAAGGTGTAAAATACTGTATGAATTTACAGTGTCTTCAGATTTTAGGTAATTCTTTGGCTCTTGTTAAGCTAGATATGAAAAATAGATTTCAGATCTTTGGGAAATATTACTTGTGGTAGAATGAAAATCTTATCCAAGGGAATGTTAGCCTCTCATCTACTTAACACTATTGAATCTAGAATGAAGCAATGGATTTATGGGCTGTTGTCACTTATACAATTATGGCATGTCCATTGATAAAATGGTATACAGTGATAATATGCTAAATTCATAAGCTCTCAATGAAATGATATGGTATAATAAATGATATTTAATATACAATTATGATGTACTTAATCATAAAATGATATATAAATATTGTATACCAATCATAATAGATATACAGCTATGGGGTTTGTGGGGTACTCATTTATAAATATTTCTATTACAGGGAGGAAAAGTTGATCCCATAGTCTATGGAAACCCTTCGGGGTTGGGAGGACCGGAGGGTCAGGTGAGTGTAGTAGAATAGATCTCTTATTAAGTGATGGTGTCTTTTGTTATAAAATGATGTGTCGGTATGAATTCAGTCGTGGTTGGTGAGAAATGTGTACCCAATGATAATAACAGCACACTCTCCTTCACTGACGCTGAGAAAAAAAAAGGGAGGCATAGAAATGCGATTATAAGAGGTTGCTGACTGAGGGGAAGGGAATACTTGTGGAAGAAGAGGACTGTCCCAAGTAGACCCGATAGAGGGACTATTATCATCAGCATTACCATCATTATCATCGTCATCATCATTTTTGTATCCACTTTTACTTGCTAGAATGGGTTGGAAAGGCTTTTTGAGGCAGTGTTGTAGAGCCACATACTCTTCTAATTATCAACCCCTTTAATTTCCTTTTATGTTACACTAGAATATGCTGTGCCTATTTTATAAAGTGGGTGGACCAGCTATTGAAATTGACAGCTATATGGTCAAAATGGCCATTAAAAATTTGAAGATGCGGAAAGTAGCTAATACTTCAGAGAATCAACTAAGACGCTAAATATATTTGACAAAGTAAAATAGTCACTAGTTACTCACATAATCAGTCGAGTAGTGCAGGAAGGAATCCTACCCAGTGACTGACATAGCTGTATCATTATCAACTGCTACAAGGGCAAAAGAGATACTCCAGAAAGAAACAATTACAGAGGCTTCAAACTGAGGGACCAAGTTATGAAACTATCAGGGTTTAGTACAGCTAATTAGGATGAGAAGTAGTTTGGATTTTAGTCAAGAAATCAGGATAAGTAGCACTGTTGCTCTCTTCCTTGAGAGATGACTAGAGGAGAAATTCGAAGCAGAGAACAAACCACTACATTTGGCATTCATTGATGTGGAAAAGGCTTTTGACAGGACACTACACTCTATAGTTTGTTGGTCAATAAAGAAAATAAGGTGTTGATGAACATCTAGTGAGAGCCATGCAAATCATGTACAAAAATGTTGTCAGCAAGGTAAAACATAGCAGCAAAATTTTGTGAAGAATTTAACTTACAGGCGCAGGAGTGGCTGTGTGGTAAGTAGCTTGCTTACTTCCGGTTTGCTCACTGCGCATGATTGGCTACTTGCTGTGAACGAAGATAGACATGAGTTTCGGCTCTATCTATAGAAGAAAAAATTGAAGAATTCGCCGGGGTAAGTCATTTTTGTTGCTCAGCTGGGCAGCAATTTATTGCTTCTATTTATTTCTTAGTAAACTGTTGTCCAGCGGTGTGGCATCTTCGCTTTCCTTGGCGAGTTTTTTGTGTGTTCGTTGTACGAACAAATTTTGTATTCGCTGTTTGTGGGAGGCGAGTTCGCTTGCCCATAGTAG
>NC_068986.1:31564251-31564874 GCF_001194135.2 Octopus bimaculoides | reverse complement strand
AACGAGGCACAGCCGGTGCTCGATAGTGCACCGCCGGCGTGTCCCGACACTCCGTTGGTGGGAATTGTGCCACCAACGGAGGAAAGCAGGTCAGCGGGAATTGTGCTGCCGACAGTAGAAGCTGTGGGCTCACCCTGTGAGGAAAAGGATCGGCTAATCCTATTCTGAAAGGGAGGGGCCCTGCAGAAATTTGTGAATAAAAGGAAGCGTCATAGAGAGCGAGTCATCACCTGTACTAAGGATCCGGACTGGCCTCCGCAAGTGTCTGCGGAGGTCATGTCGAGTAGGCACATAAGTGCGTTGGTGAATTCCTTCCCCCTCGGCGAATTCAGTATTAAAGAGTGGCCCGACCCAGACCCATCGTGTTGCTTGAGAGAAGCGAAGGCTATATCGGGCGAAAAAACCTAAGAGGACGAGTGCCTCATATTGTGTAATGAAAAATCGTAAGAGGCAAATGCCTTAAATTATGACTTTTTATGTACGAGGTTCATAGCCTCAATGTGAAAATTTAATTTTATAAAGAACAGTGTTATAGAGAAGCAAAGTTCGGCGGGTGGCTTTTGCCTTCTCTCATTATACCATCATATTTATCATCCATTTCATCTCATTAATGTTTTTGTCCA
>NC_068986.1:31553285-31564040 GCF_001194135.2 Octopus bimaculoides | reverse complement strand
GTAAACGGAAACTGAAAGAAGCCTATTGTATATATGTATGTGTATATATATATATATATATATATATGTGTGTGTGTGTGTATGTATGTGTGTATATGTTTGTCCTCCCAACATCGCTTGACAATCGATGCTGGTGTGTTTACGTCCCCGTAACTTAGCAGTTCGGCAAAAGAGACCGATAGAATAAGTCCTGGGGTCGATTTGCTCGACTAAAGGCGGTGCTCCAGCATGGCTGCAGTCAAATGACTGAAACAAGTAAAAGAGAGAGTTACAAGTCAATTCATAAGGGTTTAGTTCTTAGTCTCTCCTACCGCCCCACCCTCACCTGCCTGTTTATTATAGTTCTTCTGGCTATAACAGGATTTTGTCAATAGATTCCTTTGGGAACTTCTGTATGCCAATCACTTAATTTGAGTCTGTTTAAAAAATTAGTGAAGAAATTATGTTACACAAAGATATGCTGTGCTTATTTTATGAAGTGGGTGGACCAGATTTGAAATTGACAGCCATATGGTCAAAATGGCCATTAAAGATATGAAGGGATGGGAAACAGCTAGGTGAGGTTATATGTCATAACAGCATACAACAGTTGTACTTGGTGGAGCCTTCCCAGCACTTTGTAAAACTTTCCAATTGTGGTGTGTGTCATATCAGCATTCAAAAAATGTTCAGATTTTGGAATTCTAGATAAAGGATTTTCAACTGTATAAATAATTATTGGGGTGGAAAAGATGGAGGAAATGATAAAGAAACAGCGACTGTATCGAGAGTGGTGCTTTGAGGGACACATTTCTGAGTTCAGATACTGTTAGTGCTAACTTTTGATTATCATACCATTAGTGTTCATAAAATGGTAGCAGTAATATATCGGGATGGCTTGTCAATTATATTGTATCTTTTCCCTCTTTCAAGAATAATTTATCCTGTCAAAAGACATCCTTATTATTCTTATATATATTTATATATATATACAATATGTATTTTCTTATGTTGTTAGGAGGAAGAACAGAAACGTTTGGAACTGGAGATGCAAAAACGGCGAGAACGAATCGAGAAATGGCGTGCTGAAAGGAAAAAGAAACAAGAACTGATTCCAATCAACATTGCACTACCATCGAAGAAATGGAGTCTTGAAGATGACGATGATGATGATGAAGAAGAAGAGAAGAAAGATATCAATGGAGCTAATGACGAAATAGATCCTCTTGATGCCTATATGATGGTAAGGAGGAATTTCAGGAGTATATTGCTTATTGTATTTGTTGATATATTAATCTCGAGCATGCTGGTAACTATAATCATAGTGTCATCATCATCATCATCATTTTAACATTCACTTTTCCATGCTTGCATGGGTTGAATGAGGTTTACATTAGGCAGATTTTCCACCAGATGCCCTTGCTGTTGCCAACCCTCACCTCTTTCCAAGCAAGATAACATTTTTGCTTATTGCCACTGTGTTGCATAGTTCCCACTCCCTATCACTTTGAAACATATTCTCTAGTCTCTCTCTCACACACACACACACACCAGTGCCCCTAATTTTCTTCCCTGTCAGCTATCCTTAATGTTATCCAATTTATAGATTTGTGACATGTCTTACTTGACCTTACCTTTGTCTTTCTTCCTGTAGAGTGTCAACGAAGAAGTTAAACAAATCCGAGACAAGAACAGTGACAAGACTCAAGATAATGCTCCCAAAGCTGAAAGTGGGGTAAGACAAAAAATTTGTACCCAGTTGTTCTCTCTCTATCTCTCTGTTTCTCTCTCTATCTTTTCTACTCACACTCTCCTTCTTTATATCTCTTTCTCTCCCTTATTTCTTTCTTGCCTGTCTCATTCTTATACTGTCATTGTAAACCTTTTGGCATTTAAACTGGCCATATCTGGCCAAAATATTCTACTTGCTTTATGTACAAGTAGGACAGATCTAATCTCTCACATCTATTCTACAATGTCATTCTACAAATAAAATAATCACATCACCAAAATCTCAAAGCTACAGGATAATGCATAACATAAAGATATGCATGCATATGCACACACACACACACACACACACATGTCCTTTCAGTTTTTGACTACCAAATCCATTCACAAGGCTTTGATTGGCCCAAGCGTATAATGGAAGACACTTACCGAAATCCAGTTGCAAGGCTTTATTCGGCCTGAGGCTATAGCAGAAGACACTTGCCCAAGGTGCCATGCAGTAGAACTGAACCCAGAACCATGTGGTTGGGAAGCAAGCTTCTTACCACACAGCCACATCTGCACCTATCACAGCCACACTTGTGCTAAATGTTTACCTTTAATACATTAAAAAAGCAAACTTTGTTTGTTTACTTTCATTGTAATTTGAATTTACAACGCGCATCTTATAAAGCTAGATTTATAAGCCCAAAAATTGCAGATTAATTTGTTAGTGGGTAGTTTAGCTTAATGGTAAAGCACTGTGACTGGTAATCACAGGAATGTGAGTTTGAGTCTCATGGCTGGCCGCTAGCAAATTTTTCTGCAAAAATATGGATATTTTATCCTGTTCTTGTTATTCTGTTAGCATTATTCTGCATTTAAGAATTAATTATTTCTGTATCGTTTTGTTTGTTTGCTTTTGTTTTTTGGGGGTTTTTCTTTTTTGCTTTATGTTTTAACATTTCATATTAAATGCACCAATAATTTTTAACTTCCCATGTGACATCATCATCAGTAATTTCTTGTTTGTTCTCCAGTGCACCATAATGTCAGAATGATTTCAGTACCACTAGGCCTACAATCAATGCTTTTATAACTGTCATTTTTAAATCACTACTTCTAATATGATCAGTAAAACTTATATATTTTCTTCTCCTCTGTTTGTAGCCAAGTGTCAACAATGCCCAGAATAAAGTGACTATGATTAAAGCTGTTGTGAAAAAGAAAGAAGATACCAGTAAACTGAAAGGGGAACTCATGGAGAATAATGTTGATGCAATGGAGGTAAAGGAAATAATTGGTTTTGAGTATTTAACATTTTGCCTGTTGTTTTTTGTTTTTGTTTTTTTTTGGTTTAATTTTTTTATAATTTTACCCTCAGTAAGATAGTTGGTGCACTCTGTTAAGTGGTTAGTGATAAGAAGGGCACCAAGCCATAAAGAACATGTGTGAGCAGGACTTGATCCTCTGAGCCATCTTGGAGTAAGAATTGACTTAGTCCATGACAGCTCATCCAACACATGATAACAGGGAAAAATGGACATAAAACAATGGTGGCAGCAGTGGTGGTAGCAGCAACTATTGTTCTCATCAAGGAATTAAGAGGAGAAAAAGAAGTGCCTGTCACTTTTTGTCAAGGTCTCCAAGTCTGGTGAGAGGAAATTATCCTCAAATCAAAAACCTGCTCCATATCCTTAAAATAAAGTGTGAACTCCCAGAAGTGTTTGACTTCTCTGCTGTAGATCCACTGGTGTAACTGCTCCAGTGTTACTCTAACGATGTGACTGCTCTGTTGTGACTCCACTGGTGTAACAGCTTCATTAGTGTAACTATTCTGCTGCGGCGGCTCTATTGTGGCTTCACATGTGTGCCAGCTTTATTGTGACTCCCTTTGTGTAACTGCTACTGTGGTTCCATATATGAGAAAACAAAAACCTTTGCAGTTATTTATATGTTATTCTGTTGCCGCTGCTGTTTAGTCCCAGATTAGTCATGATTAACTAGACATGTTAAAGAATTCCAAACATGACCATCCTGTCTTTTTTTTTCAGATTATAATGTTGTGTCTAGGTGTTCAATATTCATTGTATCCTTGCTTTTTTGTGATATAATTTGAGCGAGATTTAGCTGCTGTTTCTAGCAGATGAAATAACTGCACAGAGACTTCAATGTTCACTTATTGCCATTCTATTTGCTTATATTCATATTAGGATCTGTTTATTTCTTTCACAGTATTCCTCAGAGGAAGAAGAAGAAGACCTTGATGTTACAATGGCTGGAATGGTGAAAAAGAAGAAAGTAAGTTAAGCTTTAAAGCAACTTAGAGTGAGTTTCCTCTTATCAGCTTTCCTTAGTGTATATCTGCCAATCTTGCTTTTTGGTATCCAGTGTGAAATAAATCACTTTCTGCATTGAGCGTACATGATTGACAATACAACACTCATCCACTGACACTCTCTCTCTCTCTCTCTCTCTCTCTCTCTCTCTCTCTCTCTCTCTCTCTCTCTCTCTTTCTCTCTCTCTACTCTTTTACTTGTTTCAGTCATTTGACTGCGGCCATGCTGGAGCACCGCCTTTAGTCGAGCAAATCAACCCCAGGACTTATTCTTTGGATGCCTAGTACTTATTCTATTGGTCTCTTTTGCCGAATCGCTAAGTTATAGGGACGTAAACACACCACCATCGGTTGTCAAGCGATGTTAAGGGGGACAAACACAGACACACAAACATATACAAACATATACACACACATACACACACATATATATATACGACAGACTTCTTTCAGTTTCCATCTACCAAATCCACTCACAAGGCTTTGGTTGGTCTGAGGCTATAGTAGAAGACACTTGCCCAAGGTGCCACGCAGTGGGACTGAACCTGGAACCATGTGGCTGGTAAGCAAGCTACTTACCACACAACCACTCAATGTATTTGGATATGCAAGCAAGAGAGATGATACTCATTACATATTAATAGAGTTTAACCATTCATAACAAGCTCATTCCTTTGTGCCAGCACTTCTTCAATTTTCCTGTTTCTAGCACTACTTTCATGGCACCTCGAAGAATATGCTACAAGTAAGAAACTGAAGAATGCTTCAAGTTCAAGCAAATGAATATGTGTCTGCCTGTGTATTTGTGTACGCATTTACATGCACACACACACACACACACACACACATAAATGTGTATCTATGTATTAGACAACTGCAATAAGTAATAGATTTTTTTTGTTATCCTTCTTTCCATTATCTCAAACATGTATTTCAACTTCTACTTCAGGAACTAACATTGGTGGATCACACAAGAATATATTATGCACCGTTCAGAAAGAATTTTTACGTTGAAGTGCCAGAAATAGCAAGAATGACTCAAGTTGGTATGTACAGTTTTCTATTTAGATTCAGTTTTTTTGTTGTAATGTATTTCAATGTAATCTGGTCATTCTTGTCTGTTCAACAATAAATTATTTAAAGTTACAGTGGATATCACAAGATTGTATTTTTAGAATTCCTGGAGGGAAAAATTGACTGTGATAGGCTTGTATCCTATCCACAGAGAAATTTGTTCTCATTTCATTATCATCATCATCATCATCATTTAGTATCCATTTTCCATGCTAGCATGGGTTAGACAGTTTGACTGGAACTGGTAAGCCGGAGAGCTGCACCAGGTTTCCAACTATTTAAGTATTTCGTTAAACACAGGCAGTCACCAGAAATATATTTATATGCATGTGCTTCTATTATAGTGTTAGTGATATCATTCTTGAAGCTTTTATTAAATCTTATTTTTGGTCCTGAGTCCTCTAATTTTTTTTTTCTTTTTCTTTTTAAATGTTTTCTCGTGATAATTTTCGTCCATTTAATAATGCTCTTCATTGTTGTTCTTTTCCGTTTATCAGAAGTGGAAGAGTTGCGTCTTGACTTAGAAGGAATTAAAGTCCACGGAAAAGGATGCCCGAAAACAATCCGTACATGGGCACAGTGTGGAGTTAGTAAGAAAATTATGGATGCATTAAAAAAGTATGTAAAATATATACACTTTTTTTTTTAATATGTTAAACTTGCATTTCTTGATTCCAGGTATATAGAAGGACACACTATCATAAAACTGTTCAACCCATGAAAAATAGTTGTTATGGTGGCAGTGGTGGTAGTGATGGTGTTGGCAGCAGCAGTGGAGGAGGGGAGGAGGATAATGGTAACGATGATTAACTGCAGACATGGTTATGAGAAACTAACTCGAATCCATGTTCAGGCTATCCCCGCAATGTCAAGAAGAGATCTAATTGGAATTATTACTACTACTACTACTACTATTATTATTATTCAGTAGTTTTATTTTTATAACGTGCTTTCACTTCACTACCGAGCGCAGCTCTGTGCACCTTGGGTATGTGCTGTGGTTTGCTGTGGTGCTCTTATGTTTACTGTATTGAAAGTGTTTTGCGTAGGATGTGTGCAGTACCCAGTAGTGCAATTTTCTGTATGTTATATATATTTGTAAGTCCTGCTATTTTTGTTATGTATTTGTCTGAATATTTTTTTATTATACCTAAGGCACCTACTATGATAGGAATTGTTTCTGTTTTTAGATTCCACATTCAAGTTATCTCAATTTCCAGGTCTTTGTATTTTGAAAGTTTTTCCATTTCTTTTAGAGAAACGTTGTCATCTGCTGGTATTGATACATCAATTAGAAAGCATTTTTTTTCTTCATGATCTTTGACAACTATATCTGGTCTTATTATTATTATTATTATTAAGGTGGCAAGCTGGTAGAATTGTTAACACACTGGACGAAATGGTTAGTGGTATTTTGCCCATCGCTAAATTCTGCTATGGTCGACTTTGCCTTTCATCCTTTCGGGGGGTGGGGGGTCGATAAAATAAGTACCAGTTGAACACTGGGGTTGATGTAATTGACTCATCCCCATCTTCCCCAAGATGCCCTTCTGGCAAAAAAAAAAATTGAAATTATTATTATCATCATCATCATCATCATCAAGGTGGCAAGCTGGCAGAATTGTTAGCATGCTGGACAAATTGCTTAGCGGTATTTCGTCTTCCACTACATTCTGAGTTCAAATTCTGCCAAGGTTGACTTCGCTTTTTAATTCTTTCGGGGTCAATAAATTAAGTACCAATTGCATACTGGGATCGATGTAATCAACTTAATCCCATCACCCAAATTTGAAGCCATGTGCTTCCAGCAGAGAGGAGGATTATCGTCGTCATCGTCAAGCCTGCCTCACTGGATTATACAGTGAATTGCTATGTGAGTGAGTGATTGTGCATTGATAGTATAACAGATGTATATGTTACATATGTGTTTGTGTAATGCAGTTGTATGGGTTTATGCAGGATCAAGCATGAATATAATGTGTGTGTAAATTTGTTGCTTAATAAGAAACGTTTAGCTTCAGCTCATAATAAAATAATGTTTTGTAAAGTGATCCATGTCTTATTGCTTTTGTACATTTGTTTATGTTTTATCTGTAGACATGGTTATGAGAAACCAACACCAATCCAAGCTCAGGCTATCCCTGCAATCATGTCTGGAAGAGATCTAATTGGAATTGCCAAGACAGGCAGCGGTAAAACAGTGGCATTCCTGTTGCCAATGTTCAGGCACATCATGGATCAGGGACCCCTTGAGGAAGGTGATGGGCCTATATGTAAGTATTTTGCTTTTCATTTTTGTTATTCATTTATGATTTCTATTGAAGAAAAGGGGGTAAATAGCGATTACCAAAAAAACATTTTTAGCCATCAAAAAATGAGAGTTTTGATTATCTGAGTCTTTAGAATGCCATATTATCTGCCAGTGGTTAGCAAACAGTTAACACCCTGTCCATGTGGAGGTTAATCACACCAGCTTAATGCTGCAAAGATTGAGATCTAGTTAAAGATTACCTCTCTTTCTAAATGAGACAACTGCAGAAGTACTTAGTTAAGAGTAAGATTCTATACATAGCATTCACAAGAGTACCACATTTTGTAGTCTTGTGGCTACTAAGACAATTTGATACAGATGAATAGCTTAGGAGAACTACTTAGGAGCTGTAGAAACTCTGCCAGATCAGATTGGAGTCTGGTGTAGCCATCTGGTTCGCCAGTCCTCAATCAAATCGTCCAACCCATGCTAGCATGGAAAGCCGACGTTAAATGATGATGATGATGATTAAATTATATTATAATGCTTATTTAATGACATTGTTTTGAATTAATTGGTCATTATCTTGTACCTTTGAGATTTAAATGATGTGATTTTATATTTTTTGAATGACATTGTACCATAGATGTCAGAGACCCAATCTAGTTGATCTCAACATAAAACAGGTAGAATATTTGGGCCGGATTTGGCTGGTTTAAATACAAAGAAATAATGTTGATTATATTTTACTTTGTTTCATTTTCTGCTGGCTTTTTATTTTATTTCTATTTTCTCTATAATGTAGCTGTGATTATGACTCCCACTCGAGAGCTGGCCATGCAGATTACATCTGAATGTCGAAAGTTTACCAAATCATTAGGGCTGCGTGCTGTGTGTGTGTATGGTGGTACTGGTATCTCTGAACAGATTGCAGAACTTAAGAGAGGATGCGAAATCATTGTGTGTACTCCTGGAAGAATGATTGATATGTTAGCAGCTAACAACGGTAAGTTGTACCTCTTGCATAATTGTATATTTGAATGTTTTTTCCCGGTCCATCGCAGGGTTACACATTTTTGCTAGCTGAGTGGACTAGAGCAGCGTGAAATGAAGTGTTTTGCTCAAGAACACAATACATTTCCCAATTCTGGAATCAAAACCACAATATTACTATAATGAGTACAATGCTCTAACAACTGAACCAACGCCTCCACATATGAACACATCTAAAATTTAAACTCATTTGGAATTTCAAAATTTAACTATGAAATAATTGACAATTTAAGTCCATTTTCATTGCTAAATTGCAGTTAGCCTTGTGGGCCCCATAGGAGTTATTAATCATACGCATCAAGGTTCTTTTTTGATCTCTGTTTCACAGCCAAATTCCCTTCCTGTCCCCAGCCCTCTCTGACATGCAAGGAGACACATGGTATAAACTAAGGCGTAGGAGTGGGTGTGTGATAAGTAGCTTGCTTACGAACCACATGGTTCTGGGTTCAGTCCCACTGCGTGGCACCTTGGGCAAGTGTCTGCTACTATAGCCTCGGGCCGACCAAAGCCTTGTGAGTGGATTTGGTAGACGGAAACTGAAAGAAGCCTGTTGTATATATGTGTGTATATATATATATATATGTGTTTGTGTGTGTATGTGTATATGTTTGTGTGTCTGCGTTTGTCCCCCCAACGTCGCTTGACAGCCGATGCTGGTGTGTTTACGTCCCTGTAACTTAGCGGTTTGGCAAAAGAGACTGATAGAATAAGTACTAGGCTTACAAAGAATAAGTCCTGGGGTCGATTTGCTCGACTAGAGGCGGTGCTCCAGCATGGCCACAGTCAAATGACTGAAGCAAGTAAAAGAGTACTGTGACATATTCAGACATATCTTTAACTCATGCAAGCATGGAAAGTGGACGTTAAACGATGATGATGATGATTTGTACATCGGCCATAAAGTTGTTAGTGTCATTGCTGTTGCTCTTTAGTCCCATAACCATCGTATCTCTTTATATTATCCAATACATGTAATTTTTTTCTTTGTTAAGACAATAGTGATTTGAGGGAGATTTGTCTGCTGTTTCTATTTAGCAGATTCAGTAATGAAACAGAGGCTCCCTCATTGGCTTGTATATTTGCCAGGATTGTTATTATTGCTATTATCTTTGTTTGACTAATTACCAGGTCGTGTAACGAATCTCCGCCGGTGTACCTATGTAGTCCTTGATGAAGCAGACCGTATGTTCGATATGGGCTTTGAACCACAGGTAAACTAAGCATGTTCTTTGATATTTAATTGCATTTATTAAATTGTCGGTTTCTTTGTTTTTCTCTTCTCCTCACTTCTCAAGACATTTCTTTATTAACACTTGCTGCTCTGGTTATGGCTTGCTGGGAGATTTTTAGTATTTTTAGTAATTTGAAACTAATTATAACAAAATAATTAGCATTATGTGGAGGCACATGGCCTAGTGGTTAGAGCAGTGGACTCGCGGTCAAAGGATCATGGGTTCAAATCTCAGACCGGGTGATGTGTGTTTTTATGAGTGAAACACCTGAGCTCCACACACAGCTCTGGCAGAAGGTAATGGCGAACTTCTGCTGAGTCTTTCGCCAGAAATTTCTTTCACTCTTTCCTCCTGCATCTAGCAGCTCACCTGTGACAGAATGGTGTCCCGTCCAGGTGAGTAACCTATACGCCAATGAAACCAGGAAACTGGCCCTTATGAGCCAGGCATGGCTCAAGAAGGAACAAACAACAATTAGCATTATAGTACAAGAAAGGAAGAATGGATGGCTGAGTCGACAAGATAGGGTGTGATTTGAGGAAGATTTATCTGCTATAACTAGTAGATTCAAGCCTCTTTTTTTTTAGAGGTTTCACATTAGCTGTTAGAATAGTTAATATATTAATTAATTAATCCAATAGAACAATGTATCAGAAAGGTAATCCTGATTTCAAAGTACCCCTGTCAGTATGTGTTACTATCTGATCAGGTATATATACTGTGGAGTGACAATTTGAGGATTTTGAATTTACTGCAATAGCTTTTGAGTAAATGTGAGCCCTAAGCTAAACCTTGGGTGGCAGGTAGGGGTAGCTGGCTTTTAAAAGCCCATGCTTAATTCCAGCTTTATGATGTTGACTAAAGAAGAAAAATATTGGTCCACCGGCTTCAGTAGAAAATACTTTCCCAAGGTGTCTCACAGTATTCATAAACTCTATAAGTTCATATGTTGATGGGAAATGGGAGTTCAAAACCCCTTTCCTTTGTGTGGAATATTAGAACATGCATCTTCCTAGAGCATACAAACTTCTTCAATTTTGCAAACTTAATAAAGTTTGATTTTTGCTGATATTAATTAACCACCACTGTTTTTTTTTTTTTTTTTTTTTTTTTTTTTT
>NC_068986.1:31550432-31553130 GCF_001194135.2 Octopus bimaculoides | reverse complement strand
TTTTTTTTTTTTTTTTTTTTTTTTTTTTCCCTCCAGGTGATGAGGATTGTGGATAACATTCGACCAGATCGCCAGCTTGTTATGTTCTCAGCTACATTTCCCCGACAAATGGAGGCACTGGCCCGGCACATCCTCACAAAACCTATTGAAGTACAAGTTGGAGGTCGTAGTGTTGTATGTAAAGACGTTGAACAACATGTTGTTAGTATTTTTCTGTTTTATTATTTTTTCATTTTGTTCTTGTATTGTTTGTTTAGGTTGTTGCCAGTGCCGCTGGACTGGCTCCTGTGCAGGTGGCACATAAAATACACCATTTTGAGCGTGGCCATTGCCAGTACCGCCTGACTGGCCTTCGTACCGGTGGCACGTAAATGCACCCACTACACTCTTGGAGTGGTTGGCGTTAGGAAGAGCATCCAGCTGTAGAAACTCTGCCAAATCAGATTGGAGCCTGGTGTAGCCATCCGGTTTCACCAGTCCTCAGTCAAATCGTTCAACCCATGCTAGCATGGAAAGCGGACGTTAAACAATGATGATGATGATGATGTTTGCCATGCTTGGATTTTCATAATCAATTCTACCTACTATAATTTCTATAATTTGTTATTGTAATGTCTCCTTCATCTGTCACTTTGGTGGCAAATAAAACACTGTCTCTACCATCATACTGTCCATCCTTCCTTTTTTCTCATCAATCTTTTTATTATTCAACTTCTGAATTTCTGCCTTCAGCAAATAACATCATAGAGTAGTGAGGACTTTACTACTAAGTGCTTGTACAAAGCAACCTCACTAGAGCTGATACCATGTAAATGCCCCCAGTATACTCTGTAAACTGCTCAGCAAACAAAGCAGAGACAGTGATATAAATTACTAACCCTGCCCCCACAAAATCTCAGGTTTTGCACTTATAATAGAAAGATCTTTATGCTGTTGTTTTTTAAGCAGTGAGCTGACGAGCTCGTTAGATTGTCAGAGAAAAATTCTTTACAGTATTTGTTCTGGCTCTTTAATTTTGAGTTCAAATTCTATCAGTACCAACCAACTTTTGCCTTTCATCCTTCCAGAGTCATCAAAATAAAGTACATTCAAGTACCAGGGCTGATGGTATCAATCAACTTCTTCCTTTAAAATAGCTGACCTTGCACCTAAATCAAAAATTATTATTATTTCATAAAGCTTCAAAAATCCATTAAAAAATTTACAGAAAAATACTTAACACAATTCATTATCGTGATGCAAGAAATCTATTAAAGCAATGTTTGTATTTTCTTTTTTTTTATTTTTTTTTTATCAGATACTTTTAGATGAAGATCAGAAATTTTTCAAGCTACTCGAACTGCTGGGTATATACCAGGAACTTGGCAGTGTACTGGTGTTTGTCGACAAACAGGAACATGCTGACGAAGTGATGAAAGAACTTCTGAAACATGCCTACCCTTGCATGTCATTACATGGTGGAATCGACCAATATGATCGAGACAGTACCATTCTTGACTTCAAAAATGGAACAATCAAGTTGTTGGTAAGTATATTTTGATATTAAACAAACTACATTTTTGATTCTCTTTAACTTGTTTCAGTCATTTGGCTGTGGCCATGCTGGAGCACCACCTTTAGTCGAGCAAATCGACCCCAGGACTTATTCTTTGAAAGCCTAATACTTATTCCATCGGTCTCTTTTGCCAAACCGCTAAGTTACGGTGACGTGAACACACCAGCATCGGTTATCAAACAATGGTGTGGGCGACAAACATGTCCTCCCTATTATTATTATTATTATTATTATTATTATTATTATTACCTAAAGTGAAATTTTTTTTTTATATGAAAGTCGCCCTTCATGAAGTCATATTAAGGTTTCCTATGTCTATTTGTTCTCCAGGTTGCTACCTCTGTTGCTGCCAGGGGTTTAGATGTGAAACATTTAATTTTGGTTATCAACTACGACTGTCCAAATCACTATGAAGATTATGTTCATCGCTGTGGGTAAGTCTCTCTGTTTTACCATCATCGTTGGTTGTTATTACGCGACTTAATTTGTCCTGACCCATCACTATCCGGCCCTTAGGAATAGAATCTACTCTGCTGCAAGCATTCAGACCAGATCTCCCTTCTTTAGTAACCCTTGAGTTATGGCTTCATACTCCTGTACTCCTATCAGTCTTGCAGACCCTACAAAGGATCATGCTCCTATTTTTAGTCATCTAAAACCACTGTTGGCTCTTAACAGACGTGAATAGTATTGACATCTTGTAAAATTTGATGCCCTACAACCTCCTTCTGGTCAGTGGCAGGCTGTTGGCAATTACTACTATATTTTGGGAAAATGAGGGCTTGAGAAGTATTTCACCTGGATTACTAATCCTTTATTAATATATATATATATTATAATTTAGGGTATCATGCTGGAAATAGCAGCCAAAACTTGACTCTAAAACTACATTAAATGTTCATACAGCACCTGGAGAGAAGACAAAGAGACAAAATGTTTTCTCTCCTGGTGCTGTATGAACATTTAATGTAGTTTTAGAGTCAAGTTTTGGCTGCTATTTCCAGCGTGGTGGCATCTCTTAGATACCTTAAATTATAATTTTAATAATAATTATTACCTTTGAGGTTTTTATTCCCATGCTGGCCACCCCTGATAAGATCAGTATTTTAAATAACGATCTTATCCTTATTTATATAAATTTAT
>NC_068986.1:31537547-31550415 GCF_001194135.2 Octopus bimaculoides | reverse complement strand
ATATATATATATATATATATATATATATATATATATATATACACAGAGTGTCCATAAATTACCTCTATGATTTGAACAATGCAGAAAAGAATGGAAAATAAGGATACCTCAGTAGAGTTTATTGGAAAACATGGGCAAACAAAGTTTTATGAGAAACATCTTAACACTTCCAGATAGGCTCCATTGGTTGTAAAGAAGTTGATTGATGGATCTCAACTTTAATAGATACAATAAGTTGTGGAAGTTGTAAAGGTAATGTATGGACACCCAACATATCTGGAGCATTGCTGTATTCTAGAAGACCTGTTTGCCTCAGCAGAATTGATACTGGTGTTGTTGCCACATAAAAAGCACCCAGTACACTCTGTAGAGTGGTTGGTGTTCGGAAGAGCATTGAGCCATAGAAACCATGCCAGAACAGACAATGGAGCCTAGTGAGGCCCCTGGCCTTACCAGCTCAGGTCAAACCATCCAACCCATGCCAGCTTAGAAAACAGACATTAAATGATGATGATGATGATGTGTGTGTATATATATACACACACATATTGCAACATTGTATTTTGAATTCTGGCAGTTGTATGAATTGTTGACTAAAGTGTATAGAGGTAGACTCAGTTGACTTATGGGAGGATTGGCAGATCCCAGGTCCATCCTGGCTAAGGAGATCTGCAAGCAAAAGTGCTCCAGTTACGACCTGTGTAATCTGGAACTACATTATCCTATGAATCCTTCCTTTTTCAAAATCCTTGGATGTGATTTGTGGGAGATTTGACTCCTATACCTAGCAAGTCATGCAAATATACATTTTTATTTTATGTTGCTACGTTGTTTTGTTATTATTATTATTATTATTATTATTATTATTATTTTTCTCACAGGCGTACAGGCCGTGCTGGAAACAAAGGGTTTGCTTTTACTTTCATAACACCAGATCAAGAAAAATATTCCATAGACATTATCAAAGCATTAGAACTTTCCGGAGCTCCAGTACCACCTGATCTGGAGAAAATGTGGAATGATTACAAAGAAAGAGCTAAAGCAGTAAGTCATCATCATCATTTAACGTCCATTGTCCCATTAAGTCCCACTGTCCTATAAATAGGACACTAAATGAGAACATTAAATAAGCTATATCTCATTGTCTCAGTGTCCTATTTATAGGACACTGAGTATTTCCATTTCTACTTGAAGTAAAGGAGTTTTAATAATTAATTTTTTTCATTTTAACCTATTTTCAATCATCTGTAAAAATTTAAAAGTAATATTCAGAAATTTAAGTACTCTGGGACTTAATGGGTTAAAAAAAAGTAAATACTGGGGCTGATTTGTTTAACTAAAATTCTTCAAGATAGTGCCCCAGCAAGTAAAAGAGAAAAGATAGACCCCAAAGTAGATTCAGATTAGGAATATTTTCTAAACTAAGAGTGGTAACAGTTTTAGCTACAGGTCACCACCAACAGTAAGTCCATTTAAAGCTGAAAAAATTATAATGTCACTCCTCCATTTCACCAATCTAATGCTATTCTCCATTTTTGTCACAGGCTGGGAAGATTATAAAAAGCTCCAGTGGTTTTAAAGGCAAGGGTTTCAAGTTTGACGAAAGTGAAGCTCAGTTGGCCGATGACCGCAAGAAACAACAGAAAGCTGCCCTTGGCTTACAAGACTCTGATGAAGAAGATGCTGGCTTTGATGTAAGTATTCTGCTCTTGTGTAGTTTGAATGGTCAGTTGATGTCTTGCAGTTTTATGTTTTTATTTATACAATCATCATTGTTGTCAATATTATCATCACTTAAGGCAGTGAGCTGGCAGAAACGTTAGCACGTCGGGCAAAATGCTTAGCGGTATTTCGTCTGCCGTTACGTTCTGAGTTCAAATTCCGCCAAGGTCTACTTTGCCTTTCATCCTTTCGGGGTCGATAAATTAAGTACCAGTTACGCACTGGGATCGATGTAATCGACTTAATCCCTTTGTCTGTCCTTGTTTGTCCCCCTCTATGCTTAGCCCCTTGTGGGCAATAAAGAAATAAGAATTGTAAGCATGCCAGACAAAATGCTTAGCAGCATTTCCTAATGTAGCAAGCTGGCAGAATGCTTAGCGGCATTTCATCCATCTTTACATTCTTAGTTCAAATTCCTCAGAGGTTGATTTTGCCTTTCGTCCTTTCAGGGTCAATGAAATAAGTACCAGTTGAGCACTGGAGTCGATGTTATTATTATCACCAAAGTAGCTCTTATACTTCTCTTTTCTGTCTTCACCAGATTGAGCAGCATATCGAAGACATGTTTGCCAGCCGTAAGAAAGTCACTGATGTCACCAAACCTGTCGTACCAGTCCCAATGCAGCAACAGCAACAACAACAGCAGCAACAGGCCAGTCAGACGAACGTCACTAACCAACAGAAGCTAGAGTTGGCTAAACGTGTAGCCGCAAGGATCAACATAGCCAAGAAACTGGGACCAGAATCACAAGATATTATTCAACAAGCTGCCTCTGCCATCCTGAAAGGAGGCGGAGTTTCTGCACCTCAGGTTGCTGTCAGTATCTCTTTTGTTACACCATCACAAACCCCATTTGTCATCGTTAGTTTCACTTTCACTTTTGCAATACTAAAGCAGGTTGGACGGATCTGGAACATGTTCTTGTATTATCTCTCTTTTTCATGAGATTTTATTTTTTCTTTTCTTTTTGTTAAAATAATTTGTTACCTTTTCCTATTGTCAACCATTGTAACAGAGGAATACGAATGTGTTCATGAAGACATCCGCTCTGGAGAAGTTATCTTCCCAGGTTTGGAATTTTCTGCATGTAGTATCAGTTCAAAGTGCTGACAGTAAAATAGATCATTAAAAAATTCTAATGTTGCCCAGCTGTCAAAACAGCTTTCTTTACTTCGTTTTTGTTTTTTTGTCAGCACATATTACAAAAATACAAAACCTAAAATAAAAGACACCTACATACTGATAATAGCAATAGACAAATAAAACTTTCAAGGAATACTGTCCAGTGATATCTCTCTCTCTCACACACACATGGGCTGTAGATCAGTTCAAATATGTCCCAAGCATAAAGTTTGTATATTTTACACCAATACTTCAAGTGCCACCTATATGTTAGATTCCTCATGTTGTTGTTGGCACTCCATCACTTACGACGTCGAGGGTTCCAGTTGATCCGATCAACAGAACAACCTGCTCGTGAAATTAACGTGCAAGTGGCTGAGCACTCCACAGACACGTGTACCCTTAACATAGTTCTCAGGGATATTCAGCGTGACACAGTGTGACAAGGCTGACCCTTTGAATTACAGGCACAACAGAAACAGGAAGTAAGAGTGAGAGAAAGTTGTGGTGAAAGAGTACAGCAGGGTTCACCACCATGCCCTGCCGGAGCCTCATGGAGCTTTTAGGTGTTTTCGCTCAATAAACACTCACAACGCCCGGTCTGGGAATCAAAACCACGATCCTATGACCGCGAGTCCGCTGCCCTAACCACTGGGCCATTGCGCCTCCACACATTCCTCATACAAACGTCTTATCATTAAAACGATTAGCTCATAGTTGTTCTTATAAGAAACAAGCTAACCAATGCGTGTTTGTATATATACATGCACACACAGACAGACACACATACACTTGTGTGATCATTATCAACATCATCATCATACACACATAGTTATTCCATATACTTTAATTCTTTTTTTCCATTGACATCTATAAAGCAACATTGATAGGTTATTGATCATTGTGACTTACCGAATGAATCTCTTTTTGTAGTCAAAGACAATTGCCGAGCAGACAGCTGAGAAGATCAATGCTAAGCTTGGCTACCGACCAGCAGCTGAGGAAGAGAAAGAGGGACAAGAACAAAGCACGGAGACATTCAAGCGCTATGAAGAGGAACTGGAAATAAATGATTTCCCACAGACAGCACGTTGGAAGGTCACATCAAAGGTCAGAAAACTCTTCACAGATATTACATTATTATTATTATTGTTGTTACCAATATGTAAAGGCGGTGAGCTGGCAGAACCATTAGCACACCAGGCAAAATGCGTGGCAGGATTTCATCCATCTTTTCTAAGTTCAAATTCTGCCATGGTTGACTTTGCCTTTCATTCTTTTGGAGTAAATAAAATAAGTACCAGTCAAATACTGGGGTCAATGAAACCAACTAGCTCTCTCCCCCAAAAATTTCAGGCCTTGTGCCCACTATAGAAAGCATTGTTATTATTATTAATGTGGCTAGCTTGGTAGAATCATTAACATGCTGGGTAAAATACTTATTACCATTTCGTTTGTTTTTGCTTCCTAAGATCAAATTCTCCCATGGTCAACTTTGACTTTCATCCTTTCAGGGTCAAAGAAATAAGCACTGGGGTCAAGATAATCGACCTTCTCCCTCTACCAAATTTTCAGGCCTTGTGCCTATAGTAGAAAGGATTGTTGTTGTTGTTATTGTGTGTGTGGGCATATGTATGGCTATATACCAATATGAGAAATTACTATGAAGACAATGGCAGTAGACTGGCATATTGTTTGAGCGCTAGCTTAAATGCCTTTCAGTTCTATATTAAAATCTATTTTAATTTAGCTGAGATCTTCTGTCTTTCATCCTTCTCAGGGTCAATAAAGGAAAGTTCCAGTCAGATTCTTTATTTTATCAACCCTGAATTCATCATCATCATTTAACATTTGTTCTCCATGCTGGCATGGGTTGGACGGTTTGACAGGAGCTGGCCAGCTAGAGAACTGCCTGGGCTCCATTTTGTTTGTTGGCATGCTTTCTGCAGCTGGATGTCCTTCTTAAAACCAACAGAGTGTAGTACTGGGTATTTTTAACATGGCACTACCACAGGCACGGCACTTTTGCATGGACACTTTTACATGGTAGTGGTACAGGTGCTTTCATGTGGCACCAGTACCCACAAGCCCGCAAGACTAGATCTCTCAGCTAAGAGAAGGATGTAGAGGACATACTTGCATGTATGGATAGCCGCAATTTCTACTTAGCTTGACATCTCTTCTCAAGCACATCTAATCACCAGAAGTCTCATTCCCTTATCTCCTCTGTGAGGCCCAAAATCAGGGTTTTTTTTTCACCACCTCATCCCACATCTTCCTGAGTCTATCCTTTCCTTACATTCCCTCCTTCTAAATTATTCAATAGTTTCTTTCATTCGTATCATATTTCGTATGTTTCAGTATAAAATTGTCTTTATTAGAAACAATTTTTGGTTTAGCTACCAGTCTCATTTTCATTGTTTTTGTTATCGTCATTTTTATTATTATCATCACCATCCAGTCTTAAAAATATATCTTTATATCTATTTTATAGGAAGCTCTTGCCCAAATCTGTGAATATTCTGAAGCAGGTATAACGGTGAGAGGAACCTTCATCCCAACTGGAAAAGAACCCAAAGAAGGAGAACGTAAACTCTACCTGGCTATTGAGGCTACTAATGAACTAGCTGTACAGAAAGCCAAGAAGGAGATCACTCGATTAATTAAAGATGAATTGGTCAGATTGGTAAGATATTTTCTAATTTATCTTTTCTTTTTTTGTCTTTTTGCTATGTTGAGATAGTGGAGGCGCAATGGCCCATTAGTTAGGTCAGCGGACTCGCGGTTTCGATTCCCAGACCAGGCGTTGTGAGTGTTTATTAAGCGAAAACACCTAAAAGCTCCACGAGGCTCCGGCAGGGGATGGTGGCGAACCTTGCTGTATTCTTCCACCACAACTTTCTCTCACTCTTACTTCCTGTTTCTGTTGTGCCTGTATTTCAAAGGACCAGCCTTGTCACACTGTGTCACGTTGAATATCCCCGAGAACTACGTTAAGGGTACACGTGTCTGTGGAGTGCTCAGCCACTTGCACGTTAATTTCATGAGCAGGCTGTTCCGTTGATCGGATCAACTGGAACCCTCGATGTCGTAAGCGACGGAGTGCCAACAACAATATATACACACACACACATATATATACGACGGGCTTCTTTCAGTTTCAGTCTACCAAATCCACTTACAAGGCTTTGGTCAGCTCGAGGCTATAGTAGAAGACACTTGCCCAAAGTGCCACGCAGTGGGACTGAACCAAGAACCATCTGGTTGGTAAGCAAGCTACTTACCACAGAGCCACTTCTACTTTCAAAATGCTTATTTAGTTTGGTTAACATTTCTCTATTTGCTTATCCTTTTCTCTGTAGTTATTTGTAACTTCACACTATTGTAAATATCTTTAAAACACTGTCTATAAGGCAATGATTTTTATTTTTTTTATTATTTTCACATAATTATTTCAGAGCTGGAATTTTTATTTTCATCTTGTTTAATTTTCTCCATTATTTCAGCAAAACTCATACCAACCAACAAGTAAAGGCCGATATAAAGTACTGTAATTTGTTCCAACCAAACTGTTCAACAAGCCTTTATAAAATGAGTACAAATATTTCAGCGCAAACAGACTATAGACTTTATGAAGAATGGAAAAACAACTTCCTAAATGAAATAAATAACCACGGTTTTCCTTTCCATTTTTCTTCATTTCACATCATGCATCCTTGAAATAAAATCTCATACTAGGAAAGAAGAAAAAATTTAAAAGATTTTAAATTAAAGGCAATGCCTTAATAAAACCAACCAGTTCTTGTTTATTTGTCAAATTCTTTTTTTTTTTTGCCCCCCTTTCCCTCTTTTAATTCTGTCCCCTTCTAAAATTGTTGAGTTAGTAAAACATTTGAGATGACAGGTTTTATTTTTCCTGTCATTTAATCGAAATTTTTGTCTACCTTTTATTTAATTCTTGTCACATAATTTGGTGCAACAACTTACTTTTCAAACCTAAAGTTAATTCCCCATTTCACTTTTAGATAGCAATATGAACTCTTTAAATTATTTTCTATTATCACATTTATAATTTAAATTGTAGTTTGCCTTGTAAATAACAGAAAAATATACTGAGGGTTGTTTGTGAATATTAAAAAAAATGTTTATTTTTATGTATAGCTACCAGTAGATGTTTCATGTAAAAAAAAAAAAATGGGGAAAAAAACAGGTAATATTTCTTGACCTGATGGGTTTTAAGATAACTGTTTTTATTAAAATCCATACACGGACCAACTTACTGTTTGTGTTCTTTGATTTCATTTGCTTTAGATTTACTTCCATGCTAATTTTCCTTTTTTATAAAACTTCCAGTGCCAATGTTTAATTCAGTTTCAGCAATACTTTGTTCTCATCTATAATGATGATCACATAATCAATATTGTATCACGATTGGCTGTATTTCCTCTTAAGAAACACCAAAACATACAGAATGGAGTGTCCACTGCTTGCAAACACAGGCTTCCAGTATATTAAGAAAGTCTTCACTCAAACACTGACCCAGACTACTAACAGGCTATAGACTTTCGTTGTGCATACATAGTTATAGTTTTGTGTGTCTTAAGTGAAAGGTGGGAAAGTGAACATGTGTAGACTTTTGATTATGATTGTTAAACTAAGACTCATCTTAGGATAATGTAGCAGTGACATTTTTCTCTACATATGCCCCTCATGCTGGGCTGGCAGAGGATCAGAAGGACCAGTTTTATGAGGTTCTTCTGCAGACTACCTTGATGGCAAATGACACCGACTTTACTATTGTGGCTGGTGACTTTGATGGACATGTTGGACAGCACTCCAACAGATTTCATGATATGCATGGTGGTTATAACTTTGATTCCAGAAATGAGGAAGGAACAATGTTGCTGGAGTTTTGTGATGCAAATGGCTTATTAATCTGCAACACTATCTTCAGGAAACTTACCAGCCACCTAATCACCTAACAATCTGTAGACATATAACAGGAAACAACTGAAGGTTCTTACAGGACAACCTACTGAATGTGACAAGACTAAATCTGTGGCTGGGGCATATTTTCAGTAAGACCTGGGGTGACAGATTTGTTCTTCCATTACACTCAACACCTGACATAGAACCATTGCCCCCGTCTTCTTTTCAAATACTAACCCCTTCCCCCATATAGTCAAAGGGGCTTTTTCCTTCTTCCTGTTTTTTTTTTTTTTGCCTTGCAAGTTACTTGGCAACCTTGCTTAATGCCAGTAGCATAAAAAGGGCACTCAGTACACTCTGTAAAGTGGTTGGCGATAAGAAAGGTATCCAGCCATGGAAACCACACCAAAGCTGATACTGGAGCTTGACATGACGTTATGGCTCACCAGATCCTGTCAAATCATCCAACCCATGCCAACATGGAAAACAGACATTAAATGATGAGGGGGGAAAGGGGGAAAAGAATAAACATTTTGAAAAATTCTGGTATTTGGTGTTTGATTTATCGTTTCCCAAATTATGAAAAATGATAAAGAATAATCAACATGTGGTTAGAAACTGTCTTTTCCAAGTAGCGAAACTACATGTCTGAAAGAGCATCTAATCTTTTATTTTATGAGTTGTTGGGTCACAACAAAACAGAAAGGTTTCATTAAGGTGTAATGCATTGTGGACAAATCAGTTCAACAGAAATTATCTTAGCTTTGCAAAAGTATTAAACTTACCTCATAGATTCAGCCTTGCGTGAAAGCTTACCATCCACCATTCCATGGCATTCACTTGAAAGAAGAACTGAAGAACAACTCGTAAGAATGAAAGCGTGAAATGAATTTTATTCTCGTGACTGAGTGAGTGAATAGTATAATTTGTCTTATTGGAAGAAAATAGAAAAAGAAAACATTTGGAGAAGCAAATACATCCAGGTACACATACATAGAGAGAATGGGGTGTCATGCATTTCACATTCACATAACTTTCTTATGGTGCAGTTTTTTACAGTCATTCCACATTCATTCACAGATTCCATTACATATCAGGTTCTAGGCAAGTTTTTTTTTTTTTTTCAAATCTACATAGCCATGTGTCACTGGTTCTACCTATTCAGGCTATCAATTTAAACTTGGTCCTATTGGCTTCAACACACATCACAAAATGTTTGTTTGAAGAGAACAAAGAGGCTCATAAAAAATATAAAAACAGAATTTTTTTTAAATAAATAAAATGAACTAAAAGCTCTTTCACTTATCACTTACATTGTACACTTGCTAAGCATATGCATATCACATGTTTACTTTACCTTCTTAACAAGTTTACTTCTTTCCACACACTGAACTCTTTAAAACTGTTTTTGTGATGACAGAATTTTTCTTAGGTGATTATGATGAAAAATAAAGAGATGAATTACCAGAAGTCAAATAGTCATTTTGCACCTGCTAACCATTCAGTATATGACATTGGCACTGGAGTGAGAAAAACAGAGGGAAAAGGACAGAGTCAAGAATACTTTGGCAGTGCACGTTCCTGAAAGACCTCAAATTTAAAAGGACCAGTTGAACAGATCAGGAAAGAACAACCACAGATCCAACCATGCTGGTGGAAACTTACTGCCTTATGTCTCTCACAAGAGAAGAACCTAAATCTAAGTTGGTCACCACAAAAACTGATAAAAGCTATGCTCATTTTCACATGTTAACCAAACATTTCTCTCACACACATTTCTAAAACTCAACCTTTTGACACCCTAACTCAATTTTAATGGCAGCATGTAAGACATCAAAATTTAATTAGAGGTAAATAGGAAAAATTAAAAACAGAATGTATTAAATTTTCAGCTCTCTTCCATCAGGTCCCACAAGTAATTAGCCACAAAGAAACCTGAATTCTTCCTGCTGTTCAAAGTAAACGGCTTGAGAAATCCATGTTTAGAAATATCTGTGGAATCAGTTAAGGTTAAATACAAGTTGGCATTCAAATAGCAAAGTTTTAATGGTGAAAAATGATAAAAGTCAACCTCAACGAAATTTGAACTCAGAATGTAAAGACGGATGAAATGCCACTAAGTATTTTGCCTGGTGTGCTAACAATTCTGCCAGCTCACCGTCTTTCAGCATTCTAATAACAACAGCAATTAACAAAATTGACAAAGTTAATTTTGAAAAGTTATGACAATCAGCACAAGGATACAGCCTTTGATATCATCTGCTTCACCATCATATTGCCAACGAATTCCAGTGATGTGAGTATATAAATCAATATCATACCTGTAAGAAAAAAAAAAAAAGAAATTAAACCAGATTTTCAAAACACATCATCATCATCATGTACCTTTTCCATGCTTGCATGGGTCAGACTAGAGTTGTTGGCACTCTGTCGTTTACGACGTCGAAGGTTTCAGTTGATCTGATCAACAGAACAGCCTGCTCGTGAAATTAACGTGCAAGTGGCTGAGCACTCCACAGACACGTGTACCCTTAACGTAGTTCTCTGGAATATTCAGCGTGACACAGTGTGACAAGGCTGACCCTTTGAAATACAGGTACAATAGAAACAGGAAGTAAGAGTGAGAGAAAGTTGTGGTGAAAGAGTACAGCAGGGTTCACCACCATCCCCTGCCGGAGCCTCGTGGAGCTTTAGGTGTTTTCGTTCAATAAACACTCACAACGCCCGGTCTAGGAATCGAAACCGCGAGTCCGCTGCCCTAACCACTGGGCCATTGTACCTCCACAGACTAGAGTATAGCAGACATATAATGAATAAGTCACTTTCAGAATATTCAGTTAAGAAACTCACTTGATCTTCTCCAATTGAGTCGAGTTCTTGTCACAGGTATTCTCCCTATCAACAGACAACTTTGACAACTGCTCCTGGCACTGTTGCATATCTGTTAAATACTTCTCCAATTCCAAACTGGCATCTTGTTTGTGTTGCTTGGCCCGTTCTACCTGAAGTTGAATTTCCTTTTCTTTAGGACTAAGTACCCCTTTCTCGCCCTGTTCCTCGTTTTTCCGCTTAACTTGTTTTTCCAAACCTGAAAAAAATATCAAAAAGGAAAAAAATCATCAGCAGCAATTTTACTTTTGCTGTTGTCATAATCAACATGGTGGAGGCGCAATGGCCCAGTGTTTAGGGCAACAGACTCACGGTTGGAGGATCGTAGTTTCAATTCCCAGACCGGGCGTTGTGTGTATTTATTGAGCGAAAACACCTAAAAGCTCCACGAGGCTCCGGTAGGGGGTGGTGGCGACCTCTGTTGTACTCTTTCGCCCCAACTTTCTCTCACTCTTTCTTCCTGTTTCTTGAGTAAAGCTGCGATGGACTGGCGTCCCGTCCAGCTGGTGGGGAACACATATGCCATAGAAACTGGGAAACCAGGCCTATGAGCCTGGTTAGGCTTTAAAAGGGCGCACAAAAATAATCAACATGACCACCACCACTACCATCATCACAAATATCCTCTTATATTTTGTTGTTTATTCCCAGGTCAACTCTAATTGAGTAGGCCTACAATCAAAGGAATGTCACACACGACCATCCCATCTTTTTAGGGTTTTATTTTCTTAAGGGTTTCAGTCAAGTAAAAAAAAAACTGCACTCATGATCTTTACAGGTCCTCAATGACAATTCAGGTGGATGCGGTTTGTTGTTCAGCTTGACTAGCTGAAAATCGATGCTAGTGAGGGAAAAACGGAAAAGAAAGTAACAAGAGAGCTTCTATGCAATCATTTAACCTACTAGAAATAGCAACCAAAATCTCACTCAAATGGTACCATCATACTAGTGGTCATTGTTGAAGAAGAGAGAACCAAGGTGTTTGTTAGCAACTGTTACCATCATTTTCAAAGTGAGAGGGTGATGAGGTCTGAAAGGTATTTCCTTCTTGGGAATAAAATGCACCAGGCACAGGCAACCTGTTATGGAAAGCAGACCACATGAGGTGTGGCTCATTGTCAGGTAGGCTGCACTGTTAAGAAAACTGGAGGTGATTTTTCATTAGGCAAGACATTCAGAAAGTCCTGCAGGCTGCAATCTGCCTATGATCAGGATACACTGGAGAGGGAGGGAGGGGGGAGACAGACAGACAGCGAAAGGGAGAGAGAGAGAGAAACAGAGAGCAAAAGGGGAGAGGGCGAGCAAAAGGGGGAGAGAGAGAGAGAGAGAGAGAGCAAAAGGGGAGGGAGGGAGAGACAGACAGACAAACAGAGACCGACAGAGACAGACAGACAGCGAAAGGGGGAGAGAGAGAGCAAAATGGGAGGGAGGGAGGGCGAGAGCAAAAGAGAGATAGAAAGTGAGTGGGTGAAAGGGAGGGAGAGAGAGGTTGGCAAGTTTAGTTAGGATTGGGGGTGCAGGATCTAGAGAACGCTGTTTGAAATAGATGGAAGAGACATTACCAGGGTTGGTAGCTTTATTGGCTTGGAATGATTGGACATCCTTTTTTTGTACCTGGTGTATATGTATACACAATGGTAAGATATGGAAAGGTTTGGTGGAGTCTAGCTATGTTTGTGCAATATGAAATCAGTTGCAAATGGTGCTGCAAACAGAACAATTTGTGTCATTAGTTGATGTCCGCTCTCCATACTAGTATGGGGGTTTCACAGTTGGACTGGAGCTGCACCAGGTTTCAGTCATTTGACTGTAGCCATATTAGGGCACCATCAAAATTTCTGTTTTTCATCTCGTTATATAGCTCTTCAGCATTTAAACTGGCCATATCCAACCCAAATAGTCTACATGTTTTATGTTCAAACTGGCCAGATCCAGCCTCTCACACCTACTTTACAATGTCATTCTAAAAATAAATTAGATCATCAAAATCTCAAAGCTATGAGATAATGCATGATGAAGTCAAAACAATGAATAAATAAGCATTACATTCGACAAAATAATCTGAATGCTAAAGGGTTAAATGAATTGGAAATCCAACACGCATGAAATGCTTCTTCAAAATTAAAATATATTATTGTATAATTATATATAATATAACATTCATAAACTGGTAGAATATTTCAACTAAAACAGATTTGATGATGG
>NC_068986.1:31530484-31537125 GCF_001194135.2 Octopus bimaculoides | reverse complement strand
ATATATACAATGGGCTTCTTTCAGTTTCCATTTACCAAATCTGTTCACAAGGCTTTGGCTGGCCCAAGGATATAGTAGAAGGCACTTGTCCAAGGTGCTGCACAGTGGGACTGAACCTGGAATTATATGGTTGGGAAGCAAGCCTCTTACCACACAGCCATATAAAAATTGCTTCTTCAACATTTGATAACATTTCCAGCAAAACTGTTCACCAGCGAGAGAGAGAGGTTTTCTAGGCATAATTAGTTTTCTCATAGCCTACTGTCGTTTACTTACCTGGAATAAGGTGACTGATGAATTAAATAACATTTGAATCTAACCTAAAACATAGATCTTTTTCTCACTCTACACAAGAGCATTCACCACATGCACACATACAAAATGAACAATGCCACTGTTAGATCTGACCTCGCCTGTGCTTGTGCCACATAAAAAGCACTAAGTCCACTCTGCTGGGTGGTTGGTGTTAGGAAGGGCATCCAGCTGTAAAAATCCTGCCAAAACAGTCAGTGAAGTCTGGTGCAGGCTTCTGCTAGGCCGACTCCTGTCAAATTGTCCCACCCATGCCAGCATGGAAGGTGAACATTGAAGGACAACGATGATGATGATTACCATATTCTATTATTCATTTACTTAGTCAAAGAAATCAACCCCAGGATTTATTGTTCGTAAGCTCTATTACTCTATTGGTCTCTTTTGCCAAACTGCTAAGTTACAAGGACATAAACACACCAACATCGGTTGTCAAGTGATGGTGGGAAACAAACATAGACACACACACGTGTGTGTGTATATATATATATACATATATATATATATATATATATATATATATACACACATCCTTTCTCACTTCCTGAGCGTTAAACTAATACATCTGTCTGTTGTTTAACACCCGTCTCAGTCTTTTGGTTTTTTGTAAATTCTCACTATATATATATATATATATATATATATATATATATACACACATACATACAGGCATACCTCACCCTATGTCGTTAATAGGTTCCAGGAGGCATGACTTAAGTCAAACTAACTTGTCTCTAGGCTAAACCAATAATAACCATTCCTAGTTCTGTACTTTATTAACGAGTGCATTTTCAATAATACATAGTTAATAAAAACCATGTGTGCTAAAATTTTGTCCGTATTATGTACAATCATCAATACAATTGTCCAACTCGTCCCAAAAGATCGTGCAATTGCTACCACTTTTTCACGGTGCTTTATCATAACCAGTTTATCTTCCAGCGTTATAGCATGATGTTTAGCACTTTCACTATGAATTTTCTTAGGACCCATGGGGCTAAAAAATAAAGTTACAGATGAATGAGAAAGTAGCCGATAAACAGACGTAAACAAATCTGAATTCAAAACAATTGCAGGTATCACAAGTGACAATGACGGTTAACGATAGATATTGGAACTACAGTGCAAAACAAGCTCCGAAAGACCGATAAATAAGACAACACAGCTGATTTTGTGATTTCGTTCACTGAGCTACACTACTTTATGGTGTGTATCTTAACATTTACTTACGTAATTTAATATGATTTTATATGCTTTTACTCTTACTTATTGTACAGTAACATGATTTTATGTGCTTTTAACGGTTTTCTAGTGATTTTACGATTCCAGTATTTGTGGCGGACAGACGTAAAGTCGAGTAAAATGACTGAACTTGATTTTCATTTTTCCATATTTTATTTTTGAAAACCGACGTATAATCGAGAACGACGGGCTTCTTTCAGTTTCCGTCTACCAAATCGTAAAAGACACTTGCCGAGGCTAATGCAGTTTCGCACCTCTCCTTGAAAAATGCATTTAAAAAAAAAAACTTGGGGCCTAAGGTGCCACGCAGTGGAACTGAACCCGGAACCATATGGTTCGGATGTAACCTTCTTGCCTGTGCCTATACTTTGTTTTTTTTTTTTTGGTTTTTTGTTCTTTTGCAAAGACACGTCTTCGAGTGTTGTTGATTACAATTATGTTGATAAAAATATTTTTAGAGTTCCGTCACTTCAACACTTTTCCCCACCAACCTCCCACCCCAAGCTCATTTTTTTTTGTTTTTGCTTTTGCTTTTTCATTGGTAGGATATAAATTATCGTAATTACCAAATAATACTTACACTGTTGAATATAATATTCGGAAGAAGGAGGGGAAACTTCAAAAAATAGGCTAGCAGATAGAACATTCAAAAAAAGGCAGGGGTAGGAAACTTGAGCTGAAGCAAAGTTTTAAGGATATTTCAATTTGTAACCGCCCGCTGTTAAAATTCTCCAAAAACATATTTTAAAAAAAATACAAGTCAGTTTAAACAAAAAGACTAAAATAGTCATTTATAAGTTGTTTGCAAATAACATTCAAATACCTATCACAGCAAACCGATTGTTTTCTTTTCGTTTCTTTACGTATTCAAATGGAATATAAACATACATTTACCAAAATCGATTAGAGATTGTATTATTTCTAAAACATTGACGATAATTATGTTTCAATATGATAAGGAGATGATTTCAAATAATTAATTACGTTGTCATAATTACATCATTTACTCCTTCAACGGAATCCTGGTCAACCTTTTTTGCAATTAACATATATAAAGAAAACAGATAAATTTTTCGTCTCCTTCTCTTTTTTTTTTAATTGGTAAGGTATAGATTATCGTAATTACCAAATAATACTTCTATTGCTGAATATAATAAGAAAACACTTACAAAATTAATGGTTTAAAGTATCCAAAACCCAAGAGATTGAATTTAGCGCTTGATAAATACAAATTATCCGAGCAACCAATGAAAATTAAGGAAAACGGTGTTCGTTGTTGAAAGTAATTCCAGCCGTTTATTTCTTTAAAAACATGAAATAAATTAATTTTTACTGTAGTAAATCTTAAACGATGATTTTTATAAAAAAATATATTTCAAATTTAGGTGTTTTGTAAATTTTTAGCAGATAAATACAGCAGGTCGTAGATATTTATAAGTTATAGATCTGGTCATAAAACCACGGTATAATTTGCTACTTATTCACCGGTTAGCACATGTTCACATGTTATAATGGCAACTCATAATAAAAGTCAATTTAAATTGAAAAAAAGCAAGAAACATAATAAAATTAAAGCAATTGATCCTTTCTATACGGGTGACAGAAAAAATATGTAAGTGTTCTTTTTTTATTATTATTACTTTACTCAACTATTATGAGCAATAAAGCCATCTGTGCTTTAAGATTTTAAGAAAGCATGGCTAGGATTTTATAAAGTTCATCTTGATCAGAAAACTCCAAAGATATAAGATCCGGTAAATTATTTTGAACAGCTAAATACGAAGCCTGTCGACCACACCTAACATTCCCTGGGCCAATAATGCTACATACGCTGTACATCTTTATTTTGATTGTTGGAAAAGAAAGAAAATTAGAACCAGAGTTAACCAGTGATCGTCTACGTCAGTAAAAATGTAATGATCAGTTAATTAAATTCACAAAATTCATGTGTGCCGTAAGGAGAGTTGTTATATTTTGGAAATAGCCCTTCGAAGATATACTTAAGCGAGTTGAATTCATGCGGATCCAACGAATGAAAATCATGAAAATTCAGTAGAAACCAACAAAAAAACGCTTTAAGCGTTGTAACAATTAATGAAACGCAACGTTAATAACATAATTTAATTAGAATGTGAAGTTTACAGAGTTTGGGCAATCAGAACTACTTAAATGTGACTTTACTGGGGGTTTTTTAAATAAAAAAATTCGTTATTGTAACAATGATTTCTAACTTACGCACAGTCACTCATTTGAGAGGAGAGAGTGTAATTGAGCTGAGTGGTTAACTGGTACTGATGCCTCTTATACCTGGGAGAAAAATCAGGTATAAGAAGCATCAGAAAAAAATGTACAAGAGAGAAGACTGTGCTAGTATGGTCATGTGATGTATTTGAATGTCAACAGCTGCATGAAGAAGTGCCAGTTTCTAAAAGTGGAGGGATCCTGTGGAAGAGAAAGACATGGGATAAAGTGGTGAGGAGATGACAATTGGCAATTTGCTGTGTTTCCGAAGCCCATCAAACTAAGTAAAATTGAGGTCATAAAGGCATGTCTTTTATGCCCCAGCCCCAACAGGCAGTCTGTTCCCAACATCCCATCTCCCCCCCCTCACAAAACTATCTGCACACTGTGTGTCCCTGTCAAATGTCTTCCTCACAACCTATCCTTCTAATACTCCCTCCTGGCCCCGGGGAGGCACATGGCTTGGTGGTTAGGGTGTTGGACTTGTGATCATAAGGTTGTGGTTTCAGTTCCTGGACCGAGTGATGCATTGTGTTCTTAAGCAAAACACTTCATTTTGCATTGCTCCAGTCTACTCAGCTGAGAAAAATGAGTTACCCTGTGAGGGACTGGTGTCCTGTCCAGGTGAGGAATGTATACACCATGGAAATCAGGAAACCAGCCCTTATGAGTCAACATGACTCAAGAAGGTAACCCTTTTTTTACTCTCCATCCCCCACTCTCACAATCTCACCCAACCACTTGCCTCTCTAATCACCTGTTTACTTCACTATATGCACACCTCCTAGTAACTTGGTTGTACACTCTGTCACATTTGCACCATCTTATTTCTCTCTTCACAATAACTCTCCACCTGGGATAGCCATGTTTCTCCTCTTCTGCAAGACACTTATTTCTGTCCCTCAGTACTACTTCCCCACCCCGCCAGCCCCAGTTGGAGGGTCTTGTCTTGGAATTCAATTGGTGACCTCACTGCTGCTGGTGCCATATAAAAAAAACCCAGTACACTCTGTAAAATGGTTGGCATTAAGAAGGGCATCTAGCCATAGAAAACATGCCAAAGCAGACAGTTGAGCTTAGTGCAGTCTTCCGACTTGCCTGCTCCTCTCAAACTGCTCTATCCATGCCTTCATGAGAAACGGATGTTGAAAGGCATGGTACAATGGTTTTCATTTAAGCTATCTCCTCCAACTTCTTTCTTTCTCTCTGTCTATCTATCTCTCCTTTGTTTATGCCTCTCTTGTAACTTTGAGTAATTTTTCTAATTTCAGTTGTGAAAGGAAAAACATAAACTTGGCACCAGACAATGATGATGATCATGTTCCTAGAATATGGAAAGAAATGATGCGACTTAAAGAGCAGTATGAGGAAAAAAAAACTAAAAGTCCAAGAACTGTTGATGCTAAAGTTGGAAAGGATTGTAAGAAAGGTATCTAAGAACAAATCTTATAAAGATTAATACCTAAATTAAACATGCAAGCAACAAAACATGGTTCTCCAACTCATATGGATAGGTTCGTCGTTTCGTTTAACGTCCGCTTTCCATGCTAGCATGGGTTGGACGATTTGACTGAGGACTGGTGAACCAGATGGCTACACCAGGCTCCAATCTGAGTTTCTACAGCTGGATGCCCTTCCTAACGCCAACCACTCCAAGAGTGTAGTAGGTGCTTTTATGTACCACTGGCACGAAGGCCAGTCTGGCAATACTGGCAACAACCACGCTCAAAATGGTGTATTTTACATGCCACCTGCACAAGGGCCAGTCCAGCGGCACTGGCAATGATCTCACTCAAATGACTTTTCAAGTGCCAGGAACGCGACGCTGGTAACGGTCACGCTCGAACGTAGTAACTTTAAATGAGAACTAACTTGAAGCATAACTGGTGTGGATGAAGGAGGCAGTCTTCCCTGGAATGTGCTCTTTGAGGTGGCAGGGTGGGGGACACCACTTTTGGGTCAGCTGTATAAGCCTATATAGGGAGCAGGTGGGGGGGACAGAGGGTGACACAGTCAAGGGCTGTGCTGGGTAACACATACACACACACACACACTCTACCATATTTTCTGGCATACAAGTTGATGTGGTATTTAATGTAAACATTCTAACATTGTCAAACTTATTCCTGCATAGAAGATGGATAGTAAATGATAATGATGTATATATATATGTATATGTATTTTAATTAATCATTTTACAGGTGTTGTAGGTAATGTAAAACAGAAGAAAGTAAAACAACCGCAGCCAAACAAACAAAAGCAGTCACAGATGATTGCCGATAGTGAAGCAGCACCGATGTATATCCCACTGGTCAAGAAAGAGGAAGAGAGTGACTGGTCTTATCTACACAGGACAAAGCAAGAAGTGAAGAAAGTCTTTGAGAAAAGTAGATTGTCTGATAAATACAAGGTATACTCTTTACTCTTTTACTTGTTTCAGTCATTTGACTGTGGCCATGCTGGAGCACCGCCTTTAGTTGAGCAAATCGACCCCAGGACATATTCTTTGTAAGCCTAGTTCTTATTCTGTCGGTCTCTTTTGCCGAACCGCTAAGTTACGGGGATGTAAACACACCAGCATCAGTTGTCAAGCGATGTTGGGCGGACAATCATAGACACACACACACATATATATATATATATATATATTATTTTGCTTAAAAGAGTTCCAACACTGTCTGTTTTTTATGTTTTATTTATATTCCTGCAGAACTAATGTGGGGTATAGAATATGGAATATACAATATATAATATGATATACAATATACAATATAAAATAAAATAAAATAAAAATGGATGGCACCATGAAAGAAAGTATTTATATATTTGATCCTTTATATTGAACA
>NC_068986.1:31497657-31530116 GCF_001194135.2 Octopus bimaculoides | reverse complement strand
GGGGATGGTGGATTTTTTTTTTTTTCTTTATGACTTCCTCATAGATTTTGTCTAGAAAATGTTAGGCAATAATATGTTGTTGTAGAACTATTCACTTGAATTATTATATGTTTACAAAGGCAGATAGGCATCGACAGCTAGCAAGCCATGCTGCTCCAGACTGATGATGAGCAATGACTGAAACTAGTCTTTGGATGCTGGCTTTGCTGGGTGGAGGTGCTTATCTCCCCTGTTTGAAAACATAAGGACACAGGAAATGTGTCAAGGCCAACAGGAAACGTTTCCTAGGGCTAAATAGCAGTAGCATTCTTCCCTTTTGTGGGACTGCCACATTAAGTTGACAACATATCACTTTATTCATTAAGTGCATTCTGTTAATTAATTTGTGCTGCTTTATTATATGCTTTTAATTAGCAATTAGTACATTACTGTACATCATCAGTATAGAAACTTGCTTGTCACTAATCTGGCAAGTTTGGTGATGGTTGTACTTTTCAGAGGTCTGATAAGACTGGAACATGTCTGGAATTACTGCTCATACTTTCCAAGATCAGTTTAAATTGATAATTAATGTCCTCTTATCACATAACTATTTGTAATACATACATACATATGTGAGGGTATTTGATAGATGGAAACTGAAAGAAGCCTGTCATGCATATATATGTATGTATATATTGTGTGTGTGAGTGAGTCTGTGTGTCCTTGATATTGTGTAATTGCTGTAAACCAAGTGTCACCCTCATGCAAGTGGTATTTTTCGTTTCCGAGCTTCCATATAAACATATCCATCCAAGGGAAAAAAATTACGTTGCTTGGTGACAGGAAGGGCATCCAGCTGTAGAAAAACCTTCCTCAACAAATTCCATCTGACTCCTGCAAGCAAGGAAGAAAGGATGGTAATGGTGGTGCAGTTTTTCATCTGTTTTTGTTTGTTTTTTTAGATTCGATATGCAGATGTCGATTCTGGTAAAAACAACAAACGTGTAATTAAAGCAAGCAAAAAGAAGTGAGTATTAACCCTTCAAAATTTAAACTAGCTACATCTGACCTCTCACACCTACCTGTCAATGTCATTCTTAAAATAAACGATCACTTCATCGAAAACAATGTGATTAAATAAGCATTACATTTGACAGAGTAATTTGAATGATAAATCGTTAAATGAGACAATTTCTTCACTTCATTAAACATTAAAAAAAAATTAACTTTTCTCTCAATGAAATTTGGTTTGATTGATAACTTATGTCATAATAACTTGTTTTCATCTTGGCAAATTTTATCTTCAACATTATAATAAAGTCAAATACCCTATCAGTGGGTGATAAAATAAGACACCAGTCATGTATGGGGTGGGGTTGGGGTAATCAACTATACTGGATATTGCGAAGGAAGTGTGATTAAAGAGTGCGGAGGAGGAAGGAGTGAATGGCAAAAACCTATAAGATTTTGTTGTTAAAGTTTTATGTGCAATAAATTGAACAATACACAAAACATTTTAACAATTTTATTAATACAATTCCTATTGATATTTGATTATAAAAATACAGTAGGGGTCTTTTTAAGCATCTAATTGCTATGAGGGTCCGCCTGAGTAAAATAGGCATCAAATGGATTGAGAACAACTGATTTATTGCTATTTCATCAATTTTTCTCTTTTCCTAATTTTGAAGGAGACTGAAAGAACTAACAAAATTGAAAAAAGAAAAGAAGGAAGAATATAAAAACAGAAACAACACCGGTTTTGAACATTTTAAAGGTACGAAAATCATCAGCAGCTGACTCCTCATCATTTTTTTATCTGTTTCTTTTCTTTTCATGGATGAGATGTATTGTGGGAGTACTCTACAGTGGATGCTCTTCCTGGTGCCAACACTTAATTGTGCATTTTTTTAAATTTTCTCTCTCTTTCTGTGATTTCACATAAATCACTGAGCTGCCAGATATTTTGTTTATGTAGTCCACTCTGCTGAGTGGTTGGTGTTAGGAAGGACATCCAACCGTAAAAACTGCCAAAACGGACACAAAAGTCTGGTGCAGGCGCCTGCCTAGCCAGCTCCTGTCAAACCGTCCAACCCATGCCAGCATGAAAGGCAGACGTTAAACAATGATGATGTGGAACATGAACGTCATCATCACTGAGTGGTGTCAGTGCAAACAGGTATAGAGATATGACATGCACACAGGTGTGTGTATGGTTGAGAAGTTTGTTCTCCCAACCACACAGTTTCAGATTGAGTCCCACTGCATGTCACCTTAGGCAAGTCTCTTCTACAGTAGCTCCAGACTAACCAAAGCCATATGAGTGGATTTGATGGACATTAAAACAATGATGATTACACACACACTCATCAAAGTTACATATAATTTCAATTTATTAAATGTCACTATGGGACATTGGTTAACCCAAGGCTATAGTAGAAAACACTTCTTAATTATGCAATCATACTACCTGCATCTATATTTTTGGCTACACACCTGTGTCTGCACTATTCTTTATATTTTTGTTAGGTTTCTAAAAAAACATTTTCATCACCATCATTCAACGTCAGTTTTCCATGCTGGCATGGGTTGGACAAACATCCCTATATAATGCTGAAAAGATGCTTATGTAATGTTCTATTATAGACATCACATGCAGATATAACAACAAACATTTTAAGGCTATTTTTCTTGCTAAAACAAGTGTTAGCTTTGTAAGTCTCATGACAATCTTCATTTTTTTACCCTGTCTTTTACAACTCCCATTTCCCTTATCTACTCCTTTATCATCTTTGGCCATTTTTGCAGTTTACTTCCTTAACTCTCTTCTACATTCATTTCTATTATTCCCTTCATCCAGTCACCTTCATCCTTCTTCAACAAATGACTCAACCATTTCATCCCATTTCTTTAACATCCATCACTTACTCATTCCCATAATTCCCTGCAATTTATTGGTTGTCTTCCTGATTCTCTTTTTCTATATTTCCATTTGATTTTTAATATTTAAATAATTGTTGGAATCTCTACAACTAATTCTTGTTGTTTTCTTTTACACTTGTGCTCAGTATCTTATTTTTCCTTGATTTTTATTTAAAAAATTTTTGATAAATTGTATTTTAGATGAAGTGGTGTTTGGAGAAGTAGCTATGGCACCTCCTGTAATCAAAGCTAAACCTCGGAAAGCTGATTCTGCCAATGTTTCAAAGGTTTGTTATTTTATTATTTCTTCCTGGAATTGGACCAAGGGTGAAGGAATCATTTGTTTGTGTCTTATGTAGTTTTAACTCTATCAGCCTTTAGTGCAGGAAGATAACTTGCGTCTATTACCTGAGTTCCATATCTAGAACACTTAAAAATATACACACTATCATCATTTACTATCTGCTTTTCCTATGCTTGCGTGAGTCAATTGAATTTGTTGAGGTAGATTTTCTACAGCTGGTTGCTATTCCTGCTGTCACCGACTCTTACATGTTTCCAAGCAAGACAATATTTTCTTACAACTAGACATCTTTTTCACAGGGAAATCAACAATCTCACCTGTATGGCAATGATGCTCATTTACAATAGTCACATATCTATACAAAGAGACACACATTTGTATATACAATGGGCTTCTTTTAGCTTCCATCTACTAAATCCTCTCAGAAGGCTTTGGTTGGTCCAAGGCTGTAGTAGAAGACATTTGCCCAAGGTGGGTGTCACAGTAGGACTGAACTCCAGCCCACATGTTTGGGAAGCAAGTTTCTTAGCCCCACAGCTGCAACTGAACAGAAACATCTAGACATTGAGAATATTATATGGAATTGGTAATTTATTTAATAACAATGTTGCAATACTTCTATTGTCTGTTACTTAAGAACTATACTTCCTCATATGGGAGACATATTTAGCACTTTCCACTTGAAATTTTTTATCTTCAACCAGCTCCAAGTCATCCTCTGGATGTGTTTGGTTAAATTCTTGTTGATCTTCATCAGAATCTTCTGAAATTTGCAGTAACTCATCACTTCTAATTAAACGGTCTACACCTTTGAGTTATAAACAAACTATGCTAGAAGTTTTGTTATTGTATTCAGTTTGCAGGATTCTTTATGTGAATTTGGGTGTTGAAACATATTTTAGTGTCTGGGAAGAGTCATTCTCTTTTAGTGCCTTATTATTTAACACACTCACTGGTTCGATTTCCACTCATTTACTTATTTATTTTTTCTGAAATTTTCATTGCGTCTTGCAACCTTTTCAATAGTCGTTGTGTTTGGCTGTAATAAACTTCATAGGAAAATTTGAAGATAATACTTTAAAATGAAAGGAAGTAAAACAGTGCTATCTACAAGCAGACAGTTGTAAACAGCCTAATTCTGCACTGATAATTTAAACGGATACAAACTCTATCTTATCTTATGATTAATAAAGAGGAAACTGTCAAAACATTTCCTTAATATTTAGAATGAGTAAGGTGGTGGGCTGGCAAAATTGTTATCACACCAGATAAAATGTTTAGCAACATTTCATGTTTTTAGGTTTTGAGTCTAAATTCCACCGAGGTCAACTTTGCCTTTCATCCTCTGGGGGTTGATAAAATAAGTACCAGTTGAGCACTGGGGTTAATGTAATCGACTTGTCCCTCCCTCGAAATTTCTGGCCTTGTGTCAAAATTTGAAACCAATATTTTTCCTTCCAGCGTAAAAAATTGCCTTAAAATGTTATGTAGACATTTAAACATCAAAAATTATACAGACTTGGGATATCTCAGTTTGGGTGATGTTTACAAGGGAGATAACTTATTTTGGACTTGTTAGTAGTATTGGTATTACTTGGCGGGTGGAAATGCTAAAGGGCTAGAGAGCTGTCTGAGAGGGGTCTATTGGAGGTAATTCAATCAGTTATAAACTTTTTAGATTTACAGGTAAGAGTGATTTGGCTTTAAGTATTTGGTCATGCTCACCAGACCAGAGATATTAAACCAGGGGTATTTACTTCTAAGGAGTAAATTTTGCCAACCCAGATTGATCAGTGTTTCCTCTAATTGACTTCTTTTGTACTATTATTTGTAGCCTGGAAGAAAGGAGCTTCTCTTGAAGAAGATTTTAGAACAGAATTCTGAACCAAAAGCAAAGAAGAATCCTGAAACAAAAACAAATAAGAACACTGAAACAAAACCAAAAAATAAAAAGTCAACAAAATTGAAATATTTATCATTAGCGAAACAAAGTATGTTATCAGAAGAGCGGGAACGAGTTGTAAAACTGTACAGAGAAATGAAGAAGAAAAATCGTGCTGCAAATAATAAAAAATAAAATATTGTTTATTGTTGTTTCTTTTTGTTATTATATTAAAACGGCTGATGGAGTTGGGTAACTTCCTGGTCATCTTATTTTCTGCTGTCTACTCCAACTATGTCATTTCAATGTTATTACAAATTCACCAACTCCTATTTGTACTTCAACTGAAAAAAATTTACCATCAAATATGTTCTGCTATGAGATGTCATCAGAAATGCCTACAGTAATCTGGAGATGGAATCAGGCCTCTGTAGTTGAAGGCTGACTATGTACATACACACATATATGCAGATTTTATTGAAGAAGATTAGCAGTTACCCAAACATACAAATTTCCCCTCTCCATGCTACCAGTGTTATTCAAGAGAAAAGCCACTACCTTGGGTCTATATATAGGTTGGCACCAGTGTAAAGAGCTGGAACAGATGCTGCAAGACATCTTACCAAGCTTTCTGTAACTTCTGCTAATTCACTACTGTGGATTACTACATTTTTATCGACTCCAAAAGGATGAATGACAAAGTTGATGTTGGTGAGATTTGAAGAGTGCAGAGTGTTGAAACAAATATTGCAAATCATCCTGTCTGATACTCAAATGACTACCTTATCTCAATAATGAAATGGTGTGTTTACATCCCTGTAACATTGTGGTTCAGCAAAAAGACCTATAGAATAAGTTCTAGGCTTACAACGAATAAGTCCTGGGGTTGGTTTCTTTGACCTAAGGCGATGTTCCAGCATGGCCACCGTCAAATGACTGAAACAAGTAAAAGAATATATATCTATATATGATGAGCTTCTTTCACTTTACATCAACCAAACCCATTCACAAAGCTTTGGTTAGCACATGATACTTGCCCAAGGTGCCACAAGGGAGGACTGAAACCATGTGGCTGAAAAGCACACATGTCAACCATACGGCCATGCCTGCACCTGACAGCCACGTCAGAAAATCTATGAGTGATAATTGTTGAGTTTTATAGTTCAGCAAACCGTATTAAAAGCAAGTGTTTGAATAAAATATCTGTGCCTTTTTAATATTTACTAAATGATAAAATATACTACTTGCTATTGAGTGTATAACTGCTGACAGTTCAGCCTTCAGCTAACCAAAGCACACGTTTCCATGAAATACAATCATAGTGAAAGTATGAGATCAGACAGTTAAGTGACATGACTTTATTATCAATAAGTTTAGTCATGGTGTAAGTATCATAGTAACTATTTGCGTTGGCCAGGCATTTCAGAGGCTTGAATAAACAGAGATAGTGACATGCTAATAATGATAGTTGTGTGTGTGTGTGTGTGGTTGGGAGATTGTGTTTTGCTCCAATGTCTGCTTGGCATACTTTCTATAGCTGGATGCCCTTCCTAACCTAATGTCAACCACTTTACAAAATGCAGAGGAGGCTTTTTGTTTCCTTTGTAGCATCAGCACTAGTGAGGTCACCATGCTACTTGTAAGACTAAAATCCCTCCTCAACTGAGAGAGAATATAGTTAAGAGAGGTGGCCTTGTGTTAGGAGTTGAGGGATTAAATTATGTTAGAAGGGACAGCAACATATTGTATAAGAGTTGGAGTAGTTGGGACGGAGCTAGAGAGTGAGATAAAGTCAGTGATGCCAGAGTGTACTCTTAAAGTGTAAGAAGTTGTATAGAAGAGAGTGTGGGACAGAAGATTAGAAGGGTGGATGGATATAAGTTGCAAGAGTGTGGAGAGAGGGAGGGAGATGGAGATGGTTAGAGATATAGAAGTGATGCAAATGGTGAACAAGGGTGGAGAGGTGAATGATAGTAAAAATGAATAGGTGGAGAACTGATAAAAATGAGAAATGGAAGTGACTCAGGGGAGAGTAAGTGATGACTGACAGTACAGAAAGGGTAAAGAACAGCAGAATAATGTCTGCTTTCCATGCTGGCATGGCTTGGAGGGTTTGACAGGAGCCAGCCCTAGTGGCAAGTAAAACGCACCATTCAAGCATGGCTGATGCCATTGCCAGTGGTATGTAAAAAGCATCATTTGAGCATGGTCAATGCCAGTGCCACCTGACTGGCTCCTGTGCCAGTGGCACGTAATAATCATCCACTACACTCTCAGAGTGGTTAGCAGTAGGAAGAGCATCCAGCTGTAGAAACCTTGCCAGATCAGATTGGAACCTGGTGCAGCCTCCCGGCTTGTCAGTTCTCGGTCAAACCATTCAACCCATGCCAGCATGGAAAGCAGACGTTAAACAGTGATGATATATATATATAGATAGATAGATAGATAAGTAATGGGCTTCTTTCAGTTTCTGTTTACAAAATCCGCTCACAAGGCTTTGGTCGGCCTGAAGCTATAGTAGAAGACACATGCCCGAGGCGCTTTGCAGTGGGACTGAACTCGGAACTATGTGGGTTGGGAAACAAACGTCTTATCAGAGAACCACACCTGCACCTGATGTGGAAATTCCTGGTATGGGTTAACAATTTTCAGGTTTTGCTAGTTTGTTTATTTGTATGTATGTATGTATGTATGTATCATTAATATCCTATCAGAAAAGTATGAATGAATATCACACAACCTCATTCCAGTCTTCATCGAAATTTCTTGCTTTATTAATATCAAAGAGATTATTAATTATTTAGGGTCTGCCTTTTATGGTTTTCCATCCAATTATTGATAATTCAAATAATGTTCTGGTATAAATTTAACAAATAAAATGGCTACACAATTTTGTTCCCTCTTTTTCATAAAAAGAAACATTCAACTGAACAATATAAAATAGGTCAAATACCTATACAACCAAGGTAACAAAACTCCAGTGACATGCAGTATTCTATGACACAATGTTATTAATAATACAAACAACACAAAGTGAAAAATCGACATTAATAGATTAAATGACAAAGTTAAGGGTAGAAAAGCTAATAACATTATCAATCTTTATAGCTAAATTCAAAGTGAAAAACCTTGAAACAGAGATAAGTAAATATATATAAATTAATACATACATGTGCAGGCATGTATGTATGTGTGTTTACATATACATATGTGTGTATGTGTGTTTACATATACATGTAGGTGTGTGTGATATTTGAGGAGGTGCAGAAAATTTCTTGGCTTTGAGGGTATTTGCAAAAGACCTGATTGGAGGCCCAACCGTCCGAATTCTTTTGCAAGGGTTGGGAAAAATTGAAGGACCACTGCTATGAGTGTGTGGATCTGAGAGGGGAATATGTTGAATAAAATCATAATTAACTGATCCTCCTGTATTTTATTTTACCCAAAGCCAGTAACTTTTCATCTTCCCCCCATATATATATATATATCATCATCATCATCATCATTTAACGTCCGCTTTCCATGCTAGCATGGGTTGGGCGGTTTGACTGAGGACTGGAAAAACCAGATGGCTGCACCAGGCTCCAATCTGATCTGGCAGAGTTTCTACAGCTAGATGCCCTTCCTAACGCCAACCATTCCAAGAGTGTAGTGGGTGCTTTACGTGCCACCGGAACATATATATATATATATATATATATATATATATATGTATGTATGTATGTATGTGTGTGTATGTATGTACATTAATACATGTGTGTGTGTGTATTTTATGTTGTTTTACTCTTTTACTGGTTTCAGCCAAAGGCCGGGGCCATGCTGGAGCACCACCTTTCAGTGTTTTTGGGTGTCCTTTCTGTATTGTCTTTGGTGAAGAAGTGAGCTGAATGCAGCTGCTCTTCTTTTGTGCCTCCAACTGCAATGAGAGTTCACCTGGGATTTCAGATAGAAATTTGTCCAGGTGCTTTTGAAGGTTTCCATGTCTACACCTTGAAAATCTCTGAGGTTTTTTAGCAGGACGTTAAACAGTTGTGGACCCCTGAGACCCAAGCTGTAGCAGTATTGGGACCTTATCCATAATAAAGAAGATGGGATCTTTGGTATTATGCAGTGCCATCCAGTTCGATGGTTTGTATAACTTTTAATTCCAAAGTTGGGTGCTAGACCTTCCATCTCTCCAGGGAGTAGAGCTTCAGTTCTTGTAGTCTCTTACAATAGCTCATCTGTTTCACCAAGTCAATCTTCTTCATGTAGTGGTGCTGGATTGCTTCAAGTTCCGCCACCAGCTTGATGCTCTGTGGCAACCACAGTCGAGAAAAGTAATCTAAGTGACTGAGAACAAAAGTCTTCCATAGGAGTTGCACAGAATCCTTATTTCTGGTTCTGGATGATTCAAGAATCTATCCTCTATGTTGCCATCATGATAATATGTACATGAAATGTTGCATCATTTATCATGTGGATTACCAGATTATGCACCGATTCCAATTGTGGAATTGCACCAGTCTCTAGTTCTATGTATTCCGATTGTGGTCTGTTTGTGGGCTGATATTGGAGTGCTTGAAACTTATCAGCATTGAACTGCATATTATTTTCATCAGCCCATTTGTATATTGCATGTAGGTCATTTTGTAGTTTTTGTATGTCATCAGGGCCCTTGACTGTCTGAGATACTTTTGTATCATCAACATAGCTGGTGAGAGTGGCTGACTGCACAACTGAGGGCATGTTTGAGAGAGCTAGAGGGATTGGCATTAGCAGCTGCTTTCATTGGGTGTGACGGGCAGGGCATGAGTTTTGGACTCAGTACAGCTATGAATTTAGTATATAAAAAATATGAATCATTATGGTTAATTACTGAGAGACACCATCCGCATAAGACACAATAGTTAAGGTAGTGTTAACATATTCAATATGATGAGCATTAATAAAATTTATAAGTGGCAATGGAGAACAACACCAATATTATTTTAATGATTGTGGCAATAGAGGGAGACAATTCCGGACATGTTTCATTCTTAATAGAGCTTCTTGTGAAAGCAACAATGAGGGAATCACTTTGTAGATGTTCAATACTGTGCCCTGGTACACATCGTCATTCAAAATGTATCAGACATTACCAGTAATGTCACAAAGAATGCGGTGTAATAGCCTGAATTTTGATCGTTTCGTGTGGTAGCTAAATTGCCTGCTTTCTTCATTAAGTGTAACGTATCTTCGACTGCGGCATACATATGCATATAAAGTGACCGCCCTGTGCGATCCGCATACTCCACTTTAAACCAATGAAAGACTGACCAGAAACTAGAAACAACATCTAAATTATTATCAAACTCACAAATATGAGTCTTCCCTCCATATACACACAAAATATTAGTTAAAAAAATTTTTTTTTGCAGCCCTTTTGTTATTAAGAAGTGAGAAATTAGGGTTTTTGTATAGGTATAATTCGTCTTTTTTTCGCCATGGTATCACGTAGATTTAACAAAGTTTAAAAGCATCTTAATTATATTAAATATAGCAATTTGCCCGCTCTCCGAAAAAACTGATTTAGTAGATGTATATAATGCTGTACACGAGTAGGCGTCCGCAATCATGTGGCTTCCGAAGATGTCAGAAATTTTAATTTTTACTAAAATCAGTATGGGTACTACTAAAGCAGCACGGTACCGAACGCGCAGTTGCGCGTCCGCGCTAGCTAGTCTTGAGTGGTCGATCCTAACCCTAACCCTAACCCGCGTGTGCAAATGAATACGTGTTTAGGGTTAGGAATAGGGTTAGGGTTAGGGTTAGGGTTAGGATCGACCACTCACGACTAGCTAGCGCGGACGCGTAGTTGACATTGTTGTTAAGTCCCAGATCGTAATCGAAGACATTCTAGTCATTGTTATACCGTCTTTTTATTGTGTCTAAATAAATGAAGATTTTGGCTGACATTTCTAGCAAGACAAGCATCCATGTAGAGGCTGCCGCATTGGCTTTTTATAATTGACGTACTTTATTTGGTGCTGTGTACATAACAATCAGAAAGCTAATCCCGCGTTGGAAGTCTAAGAAACAACGACGGCTGTAATAGGGCCAGTGACATACAGCAGATTAAAAGGGATCAATATTAAGATAAAGATAAATAACCCATGTTTAGTTGAAAGAATAACGAAGAACAATATATTAAGGAAATTATATATTTAATCTAAAAGAACACGAAGTACGACAACATAATTACTAAGGGAGAGCCAATAGTATGTGGGTTAAAGCCCTATGAAAGGAATTACTTACGCCCTATTCAAATTAAGCCCTATAAGGGACCTTGCGCCTTTGATATGGATCAAACCGGCCGGTTTCTGTGTGACTTATTACATTAGAATATGAGTTAATAGGGGTCTCTGTGTCGATTCTCAACCTGCTAGAGATAGCAACCAAATCTCCAAAATCATATCCTATAATCTTAAAAAAAAAGAGATCAGATTGTGTAATGTAGTCATCAATATTCAATAAATAGACAGAATGGCTGGAACACCTTTCAGAAAATCGAAATTTCAACTACATGGTTCCAGGTTCAGTCCCACTGAATGGCACCTTGGGCAAGTGTCATCTGCCGACCAAATCCCTGTGAGTGGATTTGGTGGACGGAAACTGAAAGAAGCTTGTCATGTATCAGGACAATTACACCCCCATAGGACAATACTCCCCCCCCCCCCGACAACTATCCCCTAGCACAATTACCCCATTTGGTTAATTACCCCCTCTCCAGTATATTAAGAAGTTTTGAATCATTTGTTGTCCTCAGGGGTAATTGTCCTGGCGGTGAGGGGGAGGGGTAAATGCCTTAGACTCTGTCATATATGTGAGTGTATCCTCCACCCCATCGCTTGACAACCGGTGCTGGTGTGTTTACGTCCCCAAAGCTAACGGTTCGGCAAAAAAAACACCGATAGAATAAGTAGCAGGCTTCAAAAAAGAAAAAAAAGTACTGGGGTCGATTCGTTCGACTACAAGCCTTCATGGCGGTGCCCCAGCATGGCCGCAGTCTAAGACTGAAATAAGTAAACTGTAAAAAATGTCTTTTTAAATTTATTTTATACGACTGATTTCCCGGAATTTAGAACTCATTTCTTTTTAATTGGTAAGTACTTAAAAACATCTACGAGTACAAAAAGAAAAGAAAAGCATTTCATGATATATTTAAAGATTAATATATATATACATAAATAAAATCCCGTGATTATAATCATAATTTTATTTAAAATTTCCTTATTTACAATACTGCCAGATCACGTTTATTGATAAAACATCAAAAGAAAAATTTAAATAAAACAATAGATTGTCCAAGGAAATTAAATATATAATTTGGTCTGGCCAACCCAACTTTTGCTAATGCCAAATAACCTTTCGACCCATTAAGTTATTCTGGGCAGGTGTCCGTGATCAAACACTAGTTACTGCATCTTAGTAAATGAACTCAGACACCAGGTGTCACCTTGTTATGATATAATATTCACTGTGGATGTACTTGTAAATTAAAGCATATTTATACACGTGTGTGTCTATGCACATACACATATATAGATATAAGTATATAAGAGACAACGCTTAATTATATATATATATATATATATATATAGCTCTGTATGTTTTTAAATTTGTAATTTCTGCCAATTAAATATATATATTACACATGATATGTGTGTTTATATATGTATGTATGTGTGTGTGTATGTATTTGTGACGTAGAGGTCGGTGTGTTTTGTACGTTACAGCGATGCAACATTTCCACCCTTCTTTTGCAAGCAGCCGTCTTTACCTTCTTCCTGGTATATTAAGGCTCAGTGTACACTCCACAAAGACCCCCACCTCTGCCACTGTTAACCGATGTCAATCAATTAATACTAATACGCTTGCGAGGTGGCGGGTTTTGAAAGCTGTCGAACAAGAAAGCGCGGGAGTAGGAGTTCATAAGCGTCGCGCTTCGTGTTATAAGAATAATCTAAGCAACGGAGGTGGTAGTAGTGGTGGTAGAAGCTTTTGTAACGTCGACGGCAGCAGTATTGATATAAGAAGAAGAATACATAGCGGCAGTAGTAATATTTGCCATTGGTGGTGCACATCAGATCGTCTACTCGCTGCCGGTAATATCACCACTAGATCGAGTCCTGCTTGTGTGATTAGCAATCGCCGACTAATTTCGCCAAGTCCATTGCTGCAGTTATTACATCAGCTTCATTCATTTTCGCTCTTCTCTTGCGGTCTGCAGCGACGGCTCTTTTCTTTTCAAACAGCAACTATGTCTACGTACAAAATCACCGAGAAAGGAATCCCCAACACCAAAGACTACAAAATATACTACAGTAAGTGCTTTTACTTCAATCTTACTGTTTAGTAATGATAATAATAATTAAATAGTAATAATTAATTTCATTTCGTATACTTAATTACAGTTCATTTTCATATATCATATAACCTTTTATTTTTGTTCGACTTTTTACCAAGTCACTTAGTTTCCTTCTATCATTTAATCCAACTGTTATATATATTAGTTGTTCATTTGCCTATTTATTTGAAGTAAAATTGCGAATTCTAGATCTAATTTTAATTTCGGTTGACTATGTCCATTTCTGAGGTATTCTGAAAAGTAATAAGATAAAGGTCGTATATCAATTTAGACAGCAAAGGATGGCATAACTTAACGGTAGCCGGCAAAAACTGCTGCTTTAGAACTGGGTTTCACTGCACGTGTCTGATTTCGTATTTCTCCTCTCAATATTTGGATCTACCGTCTTATCAGTGGCATATTCCTATTATTGTCGTTATGAGAATTGGTAGTTCTGTTGTGCCGGCTCTACAGTGAATAATGAGGAACTGCAAGTGCTCTTATTCTCTTGCATTTCTGAGTTCAAATCCTGGCGTAGTCAACTCTTAGCACTGAAACTCGTGAAAACAAAACCAGCAAAAAACTAAACCTTTTAGGATTTAAATGTGATTCGTCCCCTGAAAAACGGATTGATGAAAATGTGTTACGTTGACGCATATCCAAAATGCTTGTGCTTTTGCAAGTAATCGGGATGATTTTGGGACGGAATTTTGGAATAAATATTCCTCGAAGTCCCATATCTTATGGGAAAGGAAAAAAGTTTGGTAGATTTTTACTATTACATCCGTTTCACTTTGACGGTGAAAATTGATCTTCCTATGATTTTTCATGTGCTTTGACCGAATTTGACTATCTTTGTATTCAACGAAAATTACGTTTCCCTTTTTAAGGTTAATTTTTTTTTTTTTTTTTTACATCTTCCCATTTCATACATTTACCTTTTCTATGGGACAGTTATTCCAAAACGACCGGTTTTGCTTGCCATTTAAATGTCTTCAGTTACCTTGCTTCCAGCGATTTATTTTCTTTTTTGTTTCTGAATAATCTATCTTAAGTATTGTGAAACAACCACAACCAAAAGAGTTGCTCTTTCAACTTGGCCTGCAGTTTTATCATCTACTGTACAACTACAGTTTGCCAACACGGAGCTTTCTACGTGGTTGGTCACTCGGCATAACTACAGGGTTTTACTCCCCAGACTTTGGGAGGTCATAACTTTCAGAAAAATGAATATTTTTTAATGAAATTTTCTATACATACAGTATTTACTAGGGCATAACTACAGGGTTTTAAACCCTGTAGTTATGCCACTAGGTCATAGAAAATTTCATTAAAAAATATTCATTTTTCTGAAAGTTATGACCTCCCAAAGTCTGGGGGGTAAAACCCTGTAGTTATGCCGGTCATTCGACCCGCTAGAAATAGTCCTTATCTTTCACAATCTGCACCTTACCTTCTGATTAATTAGATTAATTACCTAATTAATTAGATGATGCAATCCTATTAAAGTTCTAATTAAGACAGGAGGGTCATGGCTAGGCCCCCTTAAGATCGTAGGTCTGCGGGAGTAAGGTTGACTTGGGGGCTAAAAAACGAAAAGCACTAGCATGGGTTATGCTTAGCATCACCGCTAGTAGCATTAGAACTGAATACTTCACTTATCAACGGTTTCCTCATTTGTCAGCAGCAAAGGTGCTCAAATTTTCCCTACTATCGTCTCGAAAGACACACCTGACAATGTAGTCCCAGTAGATCTAAACCAATTAGATACAAGGGTAATTCACATTCACCTAGCGCCACTAATACTCACACGGATACCTTCGTGAAACTATGGTAGACGTTTTAAACATTTAAGTTACCCTGCTCTCAACACACACACACACACCCTGTGTGTGTGTGTGTGTGTAATGGATTTTACACACTCCACGTGTTTAAGCACTTATATAAAACACACACACACACACACACACGCTGGCATCACTGAGGAAAGAAACAATTGACGTTTTAATCATGGTCTCTTAATCTAATCTATATCTTCCTATTGTTTAAAAAGATTTCCTTGAACTAACTTATCTAACATTTGTATGTGTATACATCAACTAGAAAATATTTTTTAAACAAATAATTTCTGTAATTAGAATGTTTCGATATTACGTGGCATCAGGCCTTATACAAAGGACGGCTAAGTCTTTCCCAAGAGCATTAGCAAGTTTAACCGTATTGTGGACGCGGTCCAACGAGCACTTGTGCTTTTAACTGTATCAAATCGATTTGAAGTACTGGGTAACATTTTTGTATTTGTATATTATGCATATGATAGAAATTGGGTAAAAATCACGCTCTCATTGTGTCCATATTCTGTCGTCAAAAAAATTTTCAGACATACAGCGCATGCTTGAATAGCATACATAATATTAATGCAATACACATGTATGGAGATTCAGTTTGTTTGATCAACTGAATAACCCACTTCTGACATACCGTGTAAGTGAGCGAGCATTCCACAAGCATGTTGTACCCTTAACATAATTCTCAGGCAGAATTAAGTGTGACAAGGCTGTACCTTTTGAATTACACGTACAACCACCCAATAGACTTTTATGTAGTTTCCGTCTCCCCAATTTCTCGCAAAGTATAGGTCGTCCTGGGGCTATAAAGACATTTGTCTTTGATGCCACGCACTTGCATCGAAATCAGATCTCTAGGTTGGCGAAGAGAACTTCTTAATCATTCGACCACACTGTACCTACAAAGTAGTATAAATACGTAATTGAAACTTGCGGTCTCATGGAATACAGTTGAGTATGCCGACCCTCTCTTACCTGACAATTAGGGAGTTAAACTGGGTTAGTGTAGAGCACTGGTTTCCAACCCTTTTATTTAAATGAGTTTTCCCCCACAGGCCCCTTTTAATATGCTTATCCTTTTATATATGTAATATATATATATATATATATATATATATATATATGGTACTACTAAAGCCGTACGGTCGCGCGTCCGCGCTAGCTAGTCGTGAGTGGTCGATTCTAGCCCTAACCCTGTCCCTATCCCTAACCCTAACCCGCGTGTGCAAATGAATACGTGTTTAGGGTTGGGGTTAGGATCGACCACTCAAGACTGGCTGGCGCGGACACGCGGCTGCGCGTTCGGGACCGTGCTGCTTTAGCATTTGTGTGGAGCATTGAAGAAAGATTTGAATGGAATTTCTAAAGAAGCAAACCATGTGCTTAGGCTGTCTAGAAAGAATGTTTTATACGTTAAAGAATTCCCGGTTCTGAAGTTTTATCTTCTCTGCACCGGTTTGGGTTATTATTGTAATGACTATTCTGAAGTTTTTCGCTTTCTGTTACATTTAGTTTTTTGTGTTATAATTCTGTTCAAATACTGATGTTTCTATTTCGGCGCAAAGGCCACACATTTGCAGGTGGTGGTAGTAAGAACAAGTGGGTTAACTACAGTCTCCCGTTTAATGTTGTCTTCGTTTCATAAGAATCTCGAGAGTTCTGTGTTTTACGGACAGGAGCTTAAAATGTTTTTGTTCTGCAACCATGCTAGGGCACCACCTTGAAAGGATTAGTCGAACATATCGATCCCAGTACTTATTTTGGTAAATTTTCAGATTAACACCCGCACGATTTTCACTAGGGTGTTAAGGTTTTAGGGTTAGGGAATTCCGTCCCTGACCCTAACCCTAGTGAAAATCGTGCGGGTGTTAATCTGAAAATTTACCCTTATTTTTAAGCCAGTTACTTATTCCATCAGTCTCTTTTCACTAAGATTCAGGGATTAAACAAACGAACATATACACATATATATATGTATCTGTGTTTGTACCAACCACCGCTTGATAACCAATTTTGGTTTGTTTACAGACACAAAACTAGCTTCTTTCAGTTTCTATCTACCAGAGTCACTCACAAAGCTTGGTCGGGCTGGAGCTATAGTGGAAGACACTTGCCTAAGGGACCGTGCAGTGGGACTGAACCCAAAACCACATGGTTGGGAAGCAAGCTTCTTTATACACTTTAATACTTCAAAGTCTCGGATCAGTTCCGATAGAACAAACGTTTGATTAAAGGAGTTTCAGATGCGAATAATTTTGTCTATTCTCCGGTTGTCGTAAATGTATAATTCCTTTTGAATGTGTAAACCCTTGTTCGACTCGATTGAACTGATATATGAGCAACGGCAGCATTCCAGTCTTCACAAATTCCAGTCTTGATTTCAGGCATAGGACAATGTAGTTCTACGTACTCTGCGTATCCTTCTTAAAGATAGTTGTATATGATTTGAGGGAGATTTAACTATTATTTCAAGCAAATGAAGAGATCACCTCCAAACTCTTTCCTTTTCGGTCGTCTATTGCTTTTGTAATATCATTGTGTATGATTTTTAAGTGATTTTACCTGCTTATTTCAGGATTAGGATAATATAGTTCAGCATAACTATAGAAGTGTACCGGACTATTAAATGTTATTTTTAATGAAATTTTCCAGAGAAATGTTTTACGTTTATCGTGATAAAATTTCTTAGGAAACGGGGGTGGGGTGGCGGAGACTCGCATACTTCTGTACAGAAGTGGACCCTCCCCCCCTGTTTCCTCAGAAGTACTTTTAAAATGAAATTTCCCAGAGTGTGTTGAGTACAACTGTCTTGATAAAATTTGGAGGGGGGGGAAATCATAAGCTACAGCATCGAAAATGGAGAATTTAGAAAATTTTTATGAAAAATCCATTTAACAAAATCGCATGTCGTGTGTCCAGGATGGTGGACGATCCTCCAAAAGATTTTTTTTTTCTTCTTTTTTTTCCAATTCCACCCTCTCCCATTTAATTGTAATCTATGCTATCTGAAAAAATGTATTTCTAGGAAATTTCATCAAAAATGTGCATTTTTAAGAAGGTTATGAGGAAACAAAATCGGACACCAAGTATCGGTTCTTTTAAAAGTTAGTTTGGTTCTCTGTAACTGGCAGGGGAAAAAATGCCTTTAATTGTATGTTTGCTCTGTTGGAACTGGCCTGGGGCGAACCAGCTAGAAATATTAACTTTATTTCATAATCCCACCCACCCCGCCAACTCTCAATTTTATGCTCCTTTTCTTGAAACCTTCCTTGGCACATTGAAGAAATTTTGAGTTTCTCATCAAACTAAAGTAACTAGTCTAACCCTTTGGTATTTAAAGTAGTTATATCTGGCTCCAATATTCTACCTGTATTGTGTTCAAGGTGGCCAGATCTGGCAAATCACACCTGACCCACAATGTCAATCATCAAAATCTTGAATCTTCAAGATAATGCAGGATTAATTCAAAATCGTAATCGTCGTTTAACATTCGCCTTCCATGCTGGCATGGGTAGGACGGTTTGACAGGAGCCAGCCAAGCAGAAGTCTGCACCAGATTTCTGGGACTGTTTTGGCAGGATTTTTACAGCTGGATGTGTTTCCTAACACCAACCACCCAGCAGAGTGGACTGAAATGTAAATGAATGAACATTCATTACATTTGACAAAATAATCTGAATGCTAAAGGGTTGAAACTGAAAGACAAGGAAACCAGCAACTGCAGTTGTATAATTTTTTTCTTGCTCCCCCACCACTATCTGCAAATATGTGTGAGAATGGAGTGTAACTTATGTTCTTATATTTGTATCCTGGTTTGTGAAGGTTTTCATGTGAATCGTATGGGAGGTGTGGGCAGAGAAGCTCTTTTGTTGGCTAATAGCTTGTGATAGGTAGCATGATCTGAAAAGGGAATGCTAAAGATTTGCAATCATTGAAGAGAGATGTGTCAAGTATTATTAAATTTTTAAATATCTGAGTTAAGTTATTGTTAATATTAATTATAATTTTTTGGACTATTAACCTCTTCATGAATGATGAAGCATTTAAAAAAAAAAATTCTAGATCTCTTCTGTATTGTCTTGATGAACAAAGATCAAACTGATTGAAACATGGTGTAGATGTAAATCGTGAAAAAAATGTTTCAGCTTTTAAAGACAAAGTGGGGAAAATTGACAGTCAAATGTGATTCAGCTGAATGTGACAAATTTGCATAGAATATGTGAGCAGGGAAAACAGCTGTGTGTGTGTGTGTGTGTGTGTGTGTGTGTGTGTATGCACTGCAACTGTTTTAGTATAGACATGGTTTTCAGTTTACAGCTAAAATTTTAAATTAAAATTTTGTTAGCCCATCATAAATTCCATTTTAAATTTATATGAAATATATGGTTGAAGCCAAAGAGCTAAATGTCAATTTTAAAATTTTCACTATAAATAAAAAGCTACAACTTTGTAGTATTTAATATGTATGTTGTTCTTTAATCTCAGGTTGCCTCTATCAAATAAACCTATGGTTGAAAGGTATTCCACCTGTGACAATCCCATCTTTTGTGTTCCAAACACAGTATATATAAAACCACAATAATCAATGCCTTTTTTTTTTTTTTTTTTTTAAAGACGCCTGACTGGCCCTCGTGCCTGTGTCACATAAAAGCACCCACTACACTCTCGGAGTGGTTGGCGTTAGGAAGGGCATCCAGCTGTAGAAACTCTGCCAAATCAGATTGGAGCCTGGTGCAGCCATCTGGTTCACCAGTCATCAGTCGAATCGTCCAACCCATGCTAGCATGGAAAGCGGATGTTAAACAATGATGATAATAGGGTATGACTTGAAAATTTGGCTGCAGTTTCTAGTAAAGACAATGTAGAAGTTCTCATTGACTTGTTTGTATGTGTGATTTAATAAGGTACAAATTGGTAAAAGTCACTGGTAACAAACAGTCTTTACCAATTAAGGCTCAGTTTGTATTCCTTTCTTCCAGAAAGGCATTAATATCACAATACATCCATGTTTTTTAAAATATATTTTTGTCTTGCAGAGGTGTAAATGTCTGTAACTTTTGCAGTATCAGCTGCATCAACCTCACTTATCTGGGAGAGTTTGCGAAAACCATAGCACATCTTTCTCCAACTTAAATATCATTTAATGTCGGTTTTCCATGCTGGCATGGGTTGGACAGTTTGACCAGAGCTGATAAAGCTGGTGGGGGGGGGGGTGAAACCAGGCTTCATTGCCTGTTCTGGCATGGTTACTACAGCTTTTTTTTTTTGTGCTTATTAGAAATAATTAACTCATTATTATTCAGATTACTCTATTAAATATAGTTCTTATTTATTCATATTGGTTTGAATTAATCCTTCATTATCTTGTTACTTCAAGATTTCAATGTGATTATTTTAGAATGACATTGTAGGGTAGGTGTGAGTCCAGATTTGGCCGTTTTAAATATTAAGCCAGCAGAATATTTGGACTTGTTATGCCTAAAAATTTCATTCATAGACCCAGGAAGATGTGGGGCAAGCTGGTGAGATATGATCTTTGGTTGCTGAGCTTCACAGAAGCAATGACAAGTGACTGAGACTTTTGACAATTTGCTGTGCATGAGAAGACCCATCAATCTAAGTGAATCACCATTGCTAGTGCTGGTGACATGTAAAAGCACTTAGTACACTCTGTAAAGTGGTTGGCATTGGGAATGGCATCCAGCCATAGAATCCATGCCAAAACAGAAGACTGGAGCCTGGTGCAGCCCTCTGGTTTAATAGCTCCAGTCTAACCCATGCCAGCATTTAAAACATGTTAAATGATGAATTCCACATCCTTAATGCTCAAAATCAACTTGGATATTTATCAACCCTTTGGATAGCCATGTAGACTCTCACCTCCAGAAATCAATACTGACTGCTTTGTCTGGAAAAGAGTGGTTTTAAAACTACATGCTGCAATGTATTAACAAAAGAATCTGCCATGAAACATTAAGCTCACATTACTCAGGTATGCTACAAAAATAAAATATTTTCGCTCTGTAAAAGATATGGTACAAAACTTGCTTATATTTCTCAGGTGTTTTGTGAAAACCATGAATTATTTTTTTTACAAAAAAAAAAAAAAAAAAAAAAAAAGGCCAACACTGTAAAATATCAAAGCAACATTTTAAATATTGAAAGATATTTCCTAAAACATGAAGTTCTCAAGGTGTGCCATGAAAATAATAGTTATGCTACAATTGTAACTTTGAAAGATCTGTACTTTGATAGCCTGTCTGACCCATGCCAGAATGGAAAGCAGATGTAAAATGATAGTTTAAAGAAATGTTTTTAAAATCCCACATAGTACGACGCTCCTGTTTCTCAAGTGTACTATGAAGATAAAATTATATATCCTGTTTCTCATAGTTAGCTACGCTTCATTGAAAAAAAAAAATTAACTGTTGATATTAACTGCTTTTATATTTATTGGTTAAAAATGGATTTTCAAATTGATTTTTCTTTGACTTTATGCACAAAGTATAGCAAAATATTTTAATTTTTGCTAAAAGTGTAAGCGTGGATATGTGGTTAAGAAGCTTGCTTCCCAACCATGCGGTCTTGGGTTCAGTCTCACTGTGTGGAACCTTGAGCAAATATCTTCTATAGCCCCAGGTCTACCAAAGCCTTGTGAGAGGACTTGGTAGACAGAAACTAGAAGAAACCTAGTCTTGCTTATTTACAATCACATGATGTCATCACTCGTACAAGTGAAGTTGTTCATTTCCAGTCTTCTGTAAAAACAAAAAGAAAAAAACATCTGGTCATAGGAAATATTGCTTGGAAGTATATAAGTTGGTGACTGGAAGAGCATCCTGCTGTAGAAAATCTGCCTCAACAAATTCTAATTCATGCAAGCATGAGAAAATGGATATCAAATATTTATGATAAAGGGTACTATGGAGGGACGGGCGAAAGTAAATACCTTGTTGCTGAGTTATTTATGTCGGATGTGTAAATGTTTGAGTGGTAATTGTTTGTATGATGAAAGACGTTCTTGTGAGAGACAAAGTAATGTGAGTTATGTAGTATGTTGTCTTGTTATTTGTGTATTTGCATTCTGATCTGAATGATGTTGGTTTATTTGTTGTGTAAATAGATCTTGTCAAAATATTCTTGGCTATATCCTGTATACTCTCCCTACTCAGTCGAGGCAATTGTCACTTTTCCCTAGATAGTTAAATAAAAAATAAAACAAAAAAAAATATCCTGTTTTATTCCACTCCATGAAGCATAACATCATTTGAAAGGTGGGGTTTAAAACATGTTTACTTAATTTGTTGGCTAAGAGGGGGAAGCGTCCTAAATTTCTTGCAGGCTGTCCCAGATTGATGTACTTGATATTCAACCTTGGTGTCTGTAAGAAAAACTTGGAGGGAACTGAGAGTGGACTTTCTACTAAAAGTACTCAAAGACCAAGTGATGGTATTGAACTGGGCACTGTTAGTCTTGGTCTCTCTCTTTTCTCTTCCTTTGTGTGTCTTTTTCTCTTCTCGTATATATGTGCATGCATGCTTACACTTTGCGTTTCTTTTATCTTACTTTATCTGCCTGTCTGTGTGTTTGTGTATTTCTGTCTATTATATAATCTGTTTAAGGGGGGGGGGGGAAGATACTGTCAATAAACTTCTCTGGCCTTCTCAGACATTGGGTGGAGGGGAAACAAGATAACTGAGTGAACTTAGTACAGTTTATCTTGAGTGGTCGTAGGTTAGTGTTTTGAAACGGAAAACCTGGACAGGAGGACATACATCAGGCGAGGTCAAGGCGCCCTTATTGCCATTGTAAACCAGTGCAATTTTGATAATGATTAAGTCACTAGTTAGTATGTCTCCATGATTACATCCTGCTAGCTGAGGTAGATTAGTATTCAGAACATAGAATACGTGAAAGGTCCAGAACAAAGAATATGTGAAAGGTTCCATCATTAGCTTGTATCGTTATCTTTAGATAATGACACAAGCTAATGGACATTTCAAGTGCTCACTTGCCTGTCAGAAATCGTAGCTGAATTTTCTCTGTAGCACATTCTACAGAAGGTACACTGATTAATGAAATCTTGCATTGCAACTGTGACCATCTTAAATTTGAAATGCTAAGTTTGATCAGGGTTGAAATGGCACCAAACAACTAATAACAGTGAAATTGTTTCTGTGGGCAAAGACAGCTGGTTTGTCTTTGAGATAATTTGTTTTGTCAGATTCATCCTTGATGATTGTGTGTGTGCATGTAGATAACGGGGAGAGAAAGTCTTTATCGCTTAACCCTTTTAATAGCAACCCATTTGAGACCGTCCCTAGTTCTATGGTATATACTTTTTGTTTTAAAGAGATTTAAATTAAAATCTTCCATCAAAATTTTATGTAAATTTAAGTTCTAAGCACAAAGTTTAATGATTTTTAATAAATCCTGCACATTTTTCAAAATTAATTAAAAGGGAGGCAGTGTATATCAACAGAAATATGGTAACAAAAAGGTTAAACAAGGTCCTTAATGTGAAGATTATCTCTGATTTGTAATCTCATTGCAATCGTGTCTAGTTCCTAAGTGTGTTATGTGAACATATGAGAAAGAAAAAAAAACTCAAGTGTCCAACTCAATCTTATTGAGTTAGCCTATGATCAAAGATGTTCATACAATAATCTTCCAGTTTTATATATATATATATATATTTATTTATTATGGGCCCAGTTTCCCGGTTTCTATGGTGTATGTGTTCCCCCCAGCTGGACGGGACGCCAGTTCATCGCAGCGTTACTCAAGAAAGAGTGAGAGAAAGTTAGAGCAAAAGAGTACAACAGAGGTCGCCACCCCCACTGCCGGAGCCTCAACAATATCCAGTGTCTGATTCACAAGCTTCCCATACCTTGATCCCCATTTAGTGGGTTTGGCAGGCATGCACTGCCGAAAATGTACTCTGCCCTTATAGCCTATCCTGGTTTCATCTCACTTCCAATACTGTAATCAACAGCAACAAAAGAACATGGAAACACATAAATGTTGAAAAAAAAAACAATGTGGTCTAAACAGTTTCACAGTATTTATTCTTGAATAAAGGCGGGAAAGGCTTCATTTTGCATTATCTCAAAGCTACGAGAATTCAATAAAGTGATTTTATTTTTTTAGCGATTTCGTAGAGGAGTCAGATATGGCCAGCTTTGGCTAGTTTGAACAAATAAAGGAGAATTAATTTTGGCCGGTTTGAACACTAAAGGGTTAACATTGTTTTTTCTTTTGTTATAGTGTGCCTTGAGATATTTTGCTACTGTTTCTAGCAGGCTAAGTTACCACTTGTTTATTCAATATGGTTTATTTACTTGTCAGTCTTTTGATTTGTAAGGAGACAAAAAAAAGTGAGAGGGGGGTGGGGACAGTGAAACAAGAGTATTTCAAAGTCTAGAATATGGTAAACTTTTGAACTTCTTCCGATTTTTATATTTGTATAACGTAAATTTTTTTCTCTCCTCCCCCAATATATAATATCTTTTATATCAAAACACAGTTGGTGTGGTATATAAACAAGTTATTGTTTGACCTGGGATTAACCTGGATTAAGTGACTTTATAATCAGACAGTCCAGCAAGCAATGACTGTCCATCCCTTTTTTTTTCCCCAGGGGCTACCTGCTCAATGAATTCTTTATTTTAAGTGTTATAATTTGAAAGAAATTTTGCTATTTCTTATGGTTCAAGCAACTGTTTCTAAGTTCAAATTCTAATCTGTTTTAATTAACCCTTTACCGTTCAAACCGGCTCTATTTGGTCCAAATATTCTGCCTATTTCAGTTCAAACTGACCAGATCCGACCACTTACACCTGCCCTATATCTCAGAATGGAAATTATGCCAAAATGATACTGCAAGGAGTTTTACCCCACCCTCTGACAGTTCTGCCAATCCAGTTCTCTAGAATGGCATTTCTTTCTTTCTTTTTTTTTTCCACATGATTTCCCAAGTGATGACTGTTCTAACATGGGAGATAATCATTTCTTCATATAATGAGGCAGGATTAAGAATTTGAATTAGAAATGAAAGGATTTTGAGGAAATCAATGCATAAGATTCACATATTTAATGTTTTTGTTTATTTATGAAGTTCTTGCAGCTTTGGAGAACAATATCCTTCTAGTTCTATTAATACAAACCCTCTTTATTTAACCTGTAAGCATTTAAACAGCCATATCCAGCTGAAATATTCTACTTGTTTTATGTTAAAACTGCCCTGATCCAGCCTCTCTAACCTATCCTGCAATGTCATTCTAAAATTAAGCAATGACAGATTACTTCAAAACAATGTGAATAAATAAACGTTACATTTGACAGAATAATCTGAATGCTGAAGGGTTAAGCATTCATATTTGAATTAATATACCCGTCTTCTTAATTTTATTTAAGAACCTTTTAATGTACCAAACAGCTCAGTATAAAAGGGATTTTACTAAACCCTACAAAGTTCTTGATTATTTTCAAAATTAATGAAAGTAATATTTAAAGTGGAAACTGTATGGAAACCTGTTTGTGTTTGTTTCTCTGCATGTCTCCATATTGATACTGCTTGGGTTGTGGTGATGCTTATGTTCCACATAAACAATGTATTCCAGTTTGATATGTGGAATAGTGATGTCAGGAAGGGTGGCATCTAGCCTCAAGAATCCATGTTACCATGGAAAAAGCAGATTTAAAAATGGTGAGGATAATGTTCCAAATATCAATCAAATCAATGCAAAAATTACTTTAATAAATTTGTCAGAATTCTTGATTTGTTTTCAAAATTAATTGGAACTCACAGGCCATCCATTTTCAATAGAAATATGGTCTTGAGAACCTTGTGAGCATTTTCTTTGTAGTTTAGGATTATGAAGGTGCATGGCTTAGTGGCTAAGGTGTTGGGCTTACAGTCATAAAGTCATGGGTTCAATTCCCAGACCAGGCAGTGCTTTTTCTTTAGCAAGGTCACTTTATTTTGTGTTGCTCCAGTACATTCAGCTGAAAATGAGTACCAACACACTAATACCTCTCATCTGTCCGTTTGCAAGTACATCGGCACCTAAAACAATTATATCACCATAGGCACCTAAAAACAATTATATCACAGAGTTATATGTACTTGTGAATGGCAGGTACGACCTGGTTTTTACTAATTTAAGCATTTGTTGTCGGAACATGTGATTTTTGTAAAATCATTTTAAAAAACTTATACCTTCTTAAACCTAACTTTTCTATGTGATAAGGATGGTACCTCTTATTAGTAATGCAGACTGACACAAGTAGAAGTACATATGCTTTGTCTGAAACAGTTCTATTAATGGTATTTCTCATGACCTTGTACTCATAATATACATCAGTATGTCTACATCAGACTTTAAAGCCTGATATAAAATGGTATTTATCTTGAGATTTTTCACCTTTTTCTTAACTGATTGTATATCAGCTTTTGTAGCCTTGATTTGAGTGGATTCATACGCCATCATAATCAATTTGTCCTTATCTATAAGGAAGTAACTTTTAGTGTACCATATAGATTACCTGTGGACTTTTGTTCTCTTGGTCTGTCAGTTAAATTGCTCTCTTATTTGTTAATATATTTTGGATATTATTATATATTATTGGCCTTGCCTTAGTTTATTAATTCTTAAAATAAATACAATCACATGAAGTCATACTTTGGATAATTACTTTAAATAATGACAATTTTTCAGTTGGTCCAAGCCATCTTGGATGATGACTCAAGATGAACTTTATAAAAATGTGAGAAAATAAGCAGATATTGAACCAAAAAATAAAATTTGCTACTTATTGATCTTCTTCAGAAGGCCTACATTAATCCTTACTTATTAAGAGGTTATTTTAAAATTTTAGTATTCATTACTAATCTCATGAAGTATTTTTCTGAGAAAAGTGTTTATAGAAAAACAGTACATTTGCTGACATCAACATTGAAAGAAATAGTTTAAATGCTACTTATGAAAGGTTGCTAGAGGGAGGGAGGGAGAGACTACCATGAGTAGACTTAACACAAGGACCAGTTCTTGATTTTGACAGCTGTACAATCTAAAGGGCAATTAATATGAAGTTGTGGAAAGCAACTGGATCGTCATGGATGGATAGTTGTTAAAATGCTAAAAATATCTGGTTGAATTAGGACAGTTAAACAGATAGTACAGGGAGACGACATACCTAATGATTGTTTGAGAAGTATCACCAACTGTGGCAAAAGAGATGATCTAACAAACACCATGGTATCAAATCTAAGGTATAAGAATAAGTTAGACATTACAAAGAAAATTAGCTTTGATGCAGTGCAGTTTTTGAGTTTGTGTTAGAACAGGGCACCATTAATGCCTCTTCCCTGTGACATTGCTACAAAAGTTCTTAGCTTAGAACCAGCTACGAGAGGACTTTGGTTAGGCAACATGCTCTGTAGTCTGGTGGTTGCTGAGGAAACTTGTAGGTGAATGGCTTGAGATCTCTATAAGCCATGTACAGAGATGCTGTCAATAAATAAGATGAGCATTAGCAAAGAAGTCAGTGAGGAATCTAGTTTGCAATATCTGAAATAAACTTGACTGCTCTCACAAACATTCATACTAAGAATGAACCTGACCACTCTCAAAAATGAAGTTAAAAAAAAACATGAAAAATAATCCAGAATCCTTGTCTGGTACTGGATCGATCCCAAAATCTAATCAGTTCATGCTAGTCATGGGGCCAAACATCATCCGAATCCATCCAGCAGTTTTTGAGATATCTTATCCACGGACAAACAAACGAACAAACATGACTGAAAACAACACTTCTGCCCTTTGCTAAGGGGGCGGTAATAATTGTTACCAGTGATACATTACAGTATATGACACTTTTTTTTTTCTCCAAATTTTGCATGATTTTCAAGTAATTCTGAAATTCCAAGTTCACTTCAGAATTACATCTTTTCATCCTCTATAGCCTGTTGAAATAGATCAAATCTAGCATTCAGATTCTGTCAAATGTAAATCTTATTTATTCACATTGTTTTGAATTCATCAAATATATTTCTACATTCAAGCGAGATCGTTGCCAGTGCCGATGGACTGGCTCCTGTGCAGGTGGCACGTAAAATACACCATTTCGAGCATGGCCTTTGCCAGTACCGCCTGACTAGCCTTCGTGCTGGTGGCACATAAAAGCACCCACTACAATCTCGGAGTGGTTGGAGTTAGGAAGGGCATCCAACTGTAGAAACTGCCAATTCAGATTGGAGCCTGGTGTAGCCACCTGGTCCACCAGTCCTCAGTCGAATCGCCCAACCCATGCTAGCATGGAAAGCAGACGTTAAACGACGAAAAAAAAAAAATCAGATTTGATGGTTTGATGATGTGATTGTGCATTTTTAGAATATTGTTTGATGACATTGTGTTGAATTAGGTCAACATAACACTTATAAAAAAGATATGTTGGTCATGACTGGAGTGTCTGCTTGTTCAGGATTGGCTTAAAGCTAAACAACGGTAACAACACTATAAATTGTGTCAGTCATACGAGCTTGAACCTTGTGTGATTTCTATATGAGATTTTTTACTTAATAATCCAAAGCCTTAAATTTCTGTCTATTCTTCAGGTGGTCCTAATGGCATCATTTCACCATTCCATGATATTCCTTTATATTCAAATACAAGCAAGACTGAGTTTAATATGGTTGTTGAAATTCCACGATGGACAAACCACAAGATGGAGGTAGGTTGATTTATAGAATTTTTTTCCCCTTCAACTAGATTTTGTTTTAGGCATTTATCACAGTTTGTCTTTTTTTTTTTTGACTTTTACTTGTTTCACTCAATGGACTGCAGTCGTACTTGGGGACCACCTTCAAGAGTTTAGTTGAATAAATTGACCCCAGTATTTTTCAAGTCTGGGACTTATTTTGTTGGTCGCTTTTACGGAACTAAGTTATGAGGATATAAACAAACCAACAATGATTGTCAAGCAGTGATGGTGAGGGAACAAATGCAAAAGCACATGTACACATTTGACGGGCTTCCATGCAGTTTCCATCTACCGAATTCACTCACAAGGTATTAGTCATATTGGGACTGTAGTAGAATGTACTTACCCAAGGTGCCATGCAGTGGGACTGAACCTGAAATTACATGCTTTACAAAGCTTGTTAACCACATGCCTGTTTATGTTTGTTAATTTTTGTTGAATTGTCATATTGGTGCCATGGTAGAATGTACATCTAAACTGTAATATTCTTGGTGTTAGAAAAGGCATCCAGTTATAAAAACGATGCCAAATATGAAAACATGAGATGATGTCCATGACTCCTTGAAGTGAGTGCTAGCTCTAAATAAAAAAACTCTAAAAAAAAAAAACTAGTATTTTGAAGACCTGTACAACTGGTGCTAGTATATAAAAGCAGGTATATAATGATATTGCATAAATATCTGCTTTTCAATGCTTGTATAGGTCAGACAATTCATTGAAGCCATTTTTCTACAGCTGTATGTTCTTTCTGTTGTCTACTTGGAATTGTTTTCAAGCAAAGTAATATTTTCCCAGACATCCTTCCATGGAAGATTGGAAAAAAATTGTTACATTCTCGTAAAAGTTTACAAATTTATTTAATTTTTTTTTTTATAGATCTGCAAAGAGGATCTGATGAATCCCATCAAACAAGATGTTAAGAATGGCAAAGTGAGATTTGTGAAGAACCTTTTCCCTCACCATGGTTATATCTGGAACTATGGAGCATTTCCACAGGTAAATGGAAAAGAAAACTAAGGTTTTTATTTCATTACACCATTTTAAGTTTTAAAATAGCATAATGTCCTCACTCTGCCCCCCCCCCCTCTTTTATTTTATTTTTTGTTTATTAATCTGCTTGAAATTACCTGAACTAAACTGCTTGTAATTTCTCATTGCATGAATATTGAGATTTCATTTGGTAAATACCAATATAATGTACAGATAAAGCAACAAGCTGGCAGAATTATTAGCTGGGCAAAATGCTAGGCAGCATTTGTCTTGGTTTCATCATCTGGCTTTGTTTTGGAGGATGCAACATAACCATCCTTCTGTAAAAAATTTTTTTTCGTCTAGCAACTGTATTGCGTTCAGTTTTTACCAGCTATAGAAGGGCTTGTTTGCATGAGGCCACTCTGCCTTAAATACACTGCCTGGCCATGAATCCTTGACCCCTGATGAAGTTATAATGGTGCAATCATAACCTATGACATATCTAGGGTGTTTTTTAAGCCTGGTGAAGCCCATTCCTATTTAAGTGTGACTATGAATGATTTTTTAGAGAGAGATGGGGTGGGGGGAGATAAAGGAAGAGAGATGGTGGGAGATTAAAGGGAGAGAGATGGTGGGGGACACAGATGAATCGATCTCAGTACAGGTACTTTGTTTTTTAAAAACTCAAAGGTATTGTTGACCTTCTCAATATTTGCATTTGATAGAAAAAGCCAGAATGAAAACTGATGCCCTTGTGACTCAGTCAATTCATATGTACACTTATATTAAAGAAGAAATGTTAAGTAGCTATTAGAAGATCCAAAGAGATTTATTATAAGACATTCATCAATAAGCTATTTAAGACTTATTACAAACTTTAGCTCATTATTAATAATGCGGTCTTTACATATTCAATCTGCTTTATCCCTTTCATCTATTTTATACTCTGTTCTTATTCACCTTGCAATCTCCTCATTAGTCTTTCATAAAATATTGATTGATGAAGGATTAAACTGACTTAATTCCATTGCATTGATTCATCTCTCCTTATTCTCAACCCTTATCGATTGATTGTTCAGTTTTGTGTCCTTAACTCTATTCAGAAAGAAAGCTGTTACGTCTTTTATAAATTGTCTGTTTGGCTGTCTCTTTTTTTGTCTCTCTTCTCCAGGTTTCTTTTCTTTACATACATGTGTAAACATGTACTTAGTGTTTGCACTTGTGTGTATATATTCACATGTACCTCTCTATATAAGTTTGTGTGTGTATAACAGACGCGGGTGTAGCTGTGTGATTACGAAGTTTGCTTTGCAACCATGTGCTTTTGCTTTCAATCTCAGTGCTTGGCACCTTGGGCAAGTGTCAGCAGCTGTTGCTCTGGGTTGACCATAGCCTTTTGAGTGGATTCACTTGATGGAAACTAAAAGAAGTCCATGGCACGTAAAATACACCATTTTGAGCATGGCCATTACCAGTACCGCCTGACTGGCCTTCGTGCCGGTGGCATGTAAAAGCACCCACTACACTCTCTGAGTGGTTGGCGTTAGGAAGGGCATCCAACTGTAGAAACTCTGCCAAATTAGATTGGAGCCTGGTGTAGCCACCTGGTTCACCAGTCTTCAATCAAATCGCCCAACCCATGCTAGCATGGAAAGCAGACGTTAAACAACAATGATGATGATGATGTTACTGTCATACAAAGTGTTATCTGTTTGCAGACATAGAAATTATGAAGGAAGGTTTTAATTTATATCACATTTTCATAGAACCAGGGATTGGTATTGAATGTTTTAAAACAGAATGATGGGAGTGACTTTATTATTTTATAAAAAGCACCTAGCACACTCTGTAAAATAGTTGGCATTAGGAAGGGCATCTAGCTGTAGAAATCCAGCTAAATCAGACTGGAACCAGGTCCAGCTCCCCTGCTTACCAGCTCTGGTCAAACTGCCCAGCCCATGCCAGCATAGAAGATGGATGTTAAATGATGATGATGATATCAACAGCTCTGTAACCTTTTGGATTGTTGTTCACTGAAGCTGATTCAGTTTTCCTATTTTCTCTTTTGTGCACCTCCCTTTGATTTGTGTTATCTATTGCTTACTTTCTTCCAATTTATCTAAGTCTTTTCATTCAATCCCATTAAAGCTACTTAAACTGCAATCTTCAAGACTCAATCCCTTGGTTTTTGAATTTATATCTGAATTTTTAGTTTACAATTAATTCAGCTTGGTTTAATGTTTGCTTCAGTTCCATTAAATCTAGTGGATTTTTTTTTTGGTTTGTCAATGAAACAAAGTGAGTTATTGATTAAATGAACAATGGTCAGCCATGTCACATTGTTGTTGCATATAGAGATTTTATGAATGAATGATTTGATCTTTTGTGTTTCTATGCTGTTATCTGTCTATATATATA
>NC_068986.1:31476646-31497478 GCF_001194135.2 Octopus bimaculoides | reverse complement strand
ATATATATATATATATATATATATATATATATATATATACACACATACATACATATAGTGTGTGTCTTGTATTTATTAATTCATGACTGCTGTCATCTGGTGTATTATCATTGTATCAGGTTTCCAACTATCCAGTTGGATAAACAAGTAGAGCTAGATGGTGGTGACAGTAGAGATAATTTTGTTTAACCCCTGGTTTTAACTACACAGCAGAACTGGAAAAAAAAAATTCCCAGCTGTGACACCCAGTTTTTTCTCTCTCGGTTATTGTGTGTTCATTTGGCTGCTATTTATAACAGTTCAAGTGATCCTGTAGAGGTTCTTTCATTGTCTTTAGTGCTATGATTTTATCTTTGACCTCGTAAATGCCATCAGTTTGAGAAATTATGGCAGTTCTTTGTTCATACAGCAACATTTGAAGAATTTAATTCCTGATATATTTGTTATTTAAAAAAAAAAATTTTTCTCCAAATTATTCTTGTAAATAATTTTTCCTGCAAGAATAACCGAATTCAACCTTGCACACTCATCAATTCTATAGTGTTGCTACTGTTGACAGTAGTGAATTAGATCATGTATGGTAACTTGTTAAAGCTCTGTAATTGCAGATTTTGAGGGCTCTGTGTCTTGGCTCTGTACATAATGCTTGTAGCAGGATCTGAAACACTGCTTCTTGCCTCGTCTTCTTACCTCTTATGTTCTTGCTTCTTCTCTTTACTATTGACTTAATTAAAAGCTATAAATAAACCTTGGTGATTTAGATATGGTATTTTAAATAAAATGCTAAAAAAAAAAAATGCTAATCATTTCCAGCAAAGGAATATTAAATTAATTGAGCTTATTAGTATAAGCTTGTCTTCAAGATGCATAGACTAGTGATTAAGGTGATAGGCTCACAATCATTTAGGTCGTGGGTTCAGTTCCTGGACCAAGAGACTTTGTCCAAAGCCAGGCACTTCATTTCATGCTGCTCCTGTCTGTTCAGCTGAATCCTTGATATTATGCGAGGCCAAGAGTAAGTGCTCTAAGATGTTTGCCTACTTATGACTCGTAGCTATTATTTGGTATATGCCAGTACTGGGTCAATTAAAGTGTAGGGCAAAACACTCTAATGGTATTTGTAGTTCTTGGTTCAGATCCCACTAATGTCAACTTCGCTTTTCATCTTTCTGGGTCCAGTCAATAAAAATTAACCCTTTAGCATTCAGATTCTGTCAAATTTAATGCTTGTTTATTCACATTGTTTTGAATTAATTATGCATTATATCATAGCTTTGAGATTTCGATGATGTGATTGTTTATGATTTGAATGACATTGTCAGGTAGGTCAGTTTTAACATAAAACCAGTAGAATAAGTAACAGGAAAAAAAAAAACTTAGTTAAAAAAAAATTACACATTTCACTCACCACCAGCTCTCCCTCTCCATATGCCCCTTCCCTTTCCATACCCCTCCTTCTTTCAACCAATCACTGTGGAAGCATTATAGACAGGCTAAGTAATGGAAGAACAAGCAGAATTATTATAAGATAATATATATTTTGACATTTTACGTAGGTAATTTCGAATGTAGTATAACTGAGAAAACGGCAGAAAGATGGTATTTTACCATTATAAGACAAAAGTTGCCAGCAGGTGGCTACGGGAATCGAACCTGTACCCCTGACATGACTGTTTATTAACTTTGTTCAAATACCATTTGTCTTTTGTTTGCAGACCTGGGAAGACCCAAATTTTGTAACCCCAGATACAAACACTAAGGGAGACTCTGACCCAATCGATGTTTGTGAAATTGGATCAAAGGTAAGTTTTAAAAAAATTAAATTTTGACTTGATTTTAACCCTTTAGCATTCAAATTTCTGTGTCAAATGTAATGCTTATTTATTCATATTGATTTGAATTAGTCACATATTACCTCGTAACTTTTAGATTTCAATGACATAATTGTTTATTTTTAGAATAATATTGTAGGGTAAGTGTGAGAGGTTGGATCTGGCCAGTTTAGCTGGATATGGCTGGTTTAATTGCTAAAAGGTCAATCTTTTTTTATACTAAACTGCATGTGACTGCTCTTGGTTGAATCATACCAACTCAACGGTTTTAAAGTGATCTAGAATAAGATCACTTAAAAAGGCAACTCCGAGTTGCAATAGAACTGTCAGTGACCAGATTACAGTTGGTGTGACATTTTTTTTTGACACTAAGAAGTAAATGTTAAAGAGAAGTTAAGCCTTTGTATTTTTGAATGGCTAATATTTGAATTTCAACACACAGTCCCAGATTAAATCACTTGCCAGACAAGTAAATCTCTGAAGTGTGTGTGTGTGTAAGAGATACATCCTCTTTAATGTCCAGAAAACTAGAAAAAGACTAAATTTTTTAAAATGTATATTGATGATTTAGGTGTTATAGAGTTAACATGTTTTCAATAATTAATCTATTCTTCAGATCCACAAACGAGGTGCTGTTATCCAAGTGAAAGTCCTCGGAGTGATGTGCCTTATTGATGAAGGTATATTTTATATTTTACTGTTTCTCTCCTTTCTTGCATCCATATTTGTTTTCCTGATGTTCAATGAATAGTCTGAAGTTTTGTTTTTATCAAAATTAATTAAAATTTATAACAGTTTCTTAATTAGACATAATGTGTGTGTCTGTGTTTGTCCCCCCCCCCCCAACTTCGCTTGACAACCGATGCTGGTGTGTTTACGTCCCCGTAACTTAGTGGTTCAGCAAAAAGAGACCGATAGAATAAGTACTAGGCTTACAAAGAATAAGTCCTGGGGTCGATTTGATTTGACTAAAGGCGGTGCTCCAGCATGGCCGCAGTCAAATGACTGAAACAAGTTAAAGAGTAAAAATCTGTAGATTATAAACAAAGAAAAACTGGAGCTCTAGAGCTATAGCAGTTAAGCCATTGTGAAGAGACCTTCTTGTAAAGGGGGAAATTTTTTTTTATAGTTGAGAAACAAAAGCTTAATTGTGAACTTTCATTTAGGTCTACTTGAATTCCCCCTATTGTATAGATGTAGCTATGTAACATTTTGATGTGATCTATACAGCCAACATATTGAATATATTGATTAAGCAAACAGAATTGTAATGTGATATGACAGAGAAAGCTGAATAAGAGAGAAATTCCCGACAGCTGGAGAAGATTAACACTTTTGAAAGATATTGTAAAATCTAAACAATGGATTGAGTTGGTGTATTTAAAATATCATTTTGGAATAGAGATAAGAAATTGTGTCCTGGGTGAGCAGCAGTGGATGATAAACCATACCATTTTCAGTTTTTTTGGTGACTTGTCTACCACACTGATTTCAGCCATATATATCATTTAACGTCCGTTTCCCATACTGACATAGGTTGGCTGGTGTGACCATAGTTGCACCAGACTCCAGTCTGATTTGGTAAAGTTTCTACAGCTGGATGCCCTTCCTAATGCCAACTGCTTTACAGTGTGTGCTGGGCGCTTTTACATGGCATTGTCATGAGTGCTTTACTCCAACAGAAGGATTGGTCTTAGCATTTCTGCTGCGGAATAGGGGTCTTCTTGAGTATGGCCAGGTGCCCAAAAGATTCAGCTTCCTGAGGTCATTCTTTAGTGTGTGTGTGTGCGCGCGCGCACCTAATGCCAACCACTCCGAAAGTGTAGTGGGTGCTTTTTACGTGCCACTGGCACTGGAGCCAGAGGGGGCTGGCATCGACCACATTTGAATGGTGCTTTTATGTGCCACCGGCACAGGAGCCAGTCAAGGCGGCGCTGGCATCAGCCATGTTCAGAATTTCATAAGATATGTAAATTGGTGCATAATACAGTTTCAACATATACAGTTGAGGATCTGGTATTCTGTTGCTGACAAAATTTTTAATACTGGAAACTATAGTAAGTTGATCCCTTTTTATTTCTTTAATTTCAGGAGAGACTGATTGGAAAGTTCTAGCTATTGATGTTACCGATCCATTAGCCAGTGATTTAAATGGTAAGTTTTAGAATTATTTTTGCTGATTTTATGGCACTGTATTCTGTCCAATTATTTTTTTTTTCTGTTAAAGACTATTTAATACTTGTGTGTGTATAAATGTGTTTCTAGCCTGGAGAGGGTGATTGTAAAAATTTAAACAATTTTTATAAATCATTGGAACATATTAATATTCTCACATATTTTGCATATATAAAAAATAAATAACAATATCTATTTTTAGAGTGATGGTGACTTGGATGGAGGTCTGCATTAAAATTGAAAATGACCCATAAAATTAAGGGTGTTTTTTTTTTTGTTTTTTTTTTTGCTGTTGTAGTAGAACACCTATAATCTTTATTTTAAGGAGATGGTAAATACTTAAGTGGAATAACCCTATTATTTAACTGGTATTTACTCGCCCAAGGTGCCATGCAGTGGAACTGAACCCGGAACTATGTGGTTCATAAGCAAGTTACTTACCACACAACCACTCCTATGCCTATGACCTGTTCATAATATGGAAAGATTTCCAACAATGCAATGGATTCAGAAGAGGAGCTTGCAATACCTCTGAATAGCTTTTGCAGTTTCTGAATTGATCAAAGCATCTCTATTTATTTCAGCTATGTTCATATTTTTGTTCTTACTCTTAATCTCTGTTTCTTTTGTGTTTTAGATGTTGAAGACATAGAAAAATCAATGCCTGGATTTTTAAAGGTAGGTTGAGACTTAATTCTGTAAATATATTTTAGCATTGATGATGTAGTAATCATTTGAAAAAGTGTTTTTGGTTGATTGTAATTTGGAATACATATTCCACATTGGAAATACAAACAAGCCTAAATAAAGCATTTATGGTTGAAAAAAATGCATCCTGTAACGGCAGTAAATATTCAGATATTTAATATCAGTCTGTTAGAATGTTTTAAGAATGAATCGATACATTATTGTTTGGATTCTTGCTCTCCTGCATGCACTCCATGAACTATCTGTTTTGGTAGACATGAACAAACATCAACAAATAATTTCTTAAGATTTTCTCCTTTTCATGGCTTTTTCAAGTTTTAAATAATTTCTTTTTTATAGTAGCTAAGGAATTTAATGAAAACGCTACATTGAATTGTAGAGTTACCTCTCTTAGATCAGAAGCTCTTCATTGCGTAAATGGATTAAAATAGAGGCTATTGAGAGTTGTTCCAATAAGTCAAGTTATATATCTGTTGTTAATAATAATAATAAGGTTTCTGAATTGTCATTAATCTTCAAAATAAACATTTTAGGACTATCTTTGTCTTTTGCATCACCTTTGTTAGACACCTGAACAACTTAATATTTTAATATTTCCTTAGGCAACCTATGAATGGTTCCGTTACTATAAAGTGCCTGATGGAAAACAAGAAAATCAGTTTGCTTTCAATGGAGAAGCTAAAAACAAGGTAAACCTTCATTGACCTTCACTTTTTCATGTTTTGTTTCAGTTGTTACTGTTTTATAACTCACTCAGATTATTTTATTAAATGGAATGCTTTTTTTCATATACACACATGGCTGGAAAGCAAGCAGCTTCATCGCACAGCCATATCTTATATATATATATATATATATATATATATATATATATATATATATATAATATATATAGGCATCATGTTGAACCGTTAATCTCTACACCTTTTCTTTCTCACTCCATTTAAAAAAAAATTTTCTCTTTTTTTTTTTTTACCTTTTAATCTTGTCTGTCGAAAAGTGTAGGCTCAAAATGTAAAAGACTTTTCCATTCTTCCTGAGCGTTAAACTAATACACCTGTTTGTTGTTCTTACATCCGTCTTCGTCTTTTGATTTCTGTAAATTTGTACTTTATATATGTATGTTTTACCATCATCACTTTGATTTTAACATTCACTTTCCCATGCATATGTGGGTTGGATGAAATTTGTTGAGGCAGGTAGATTTCCTATGGCTCTTTTCTCCTACCAACCCCCACCTGTTTTCAGGCAAAGTACTCTTTCCTATGGTCAGACATTGCTCTCATACAATTGGTGTCATTTGCTTTCCATTTTCTGTAGAAATGAGAGCAACACTCATTTACAAGTATCATATTATCAAGGCAAGAAGACATTTATAATAATATGTATATTTATTGTTAATGAGGACATGTGAAATTGCCATTCACAATCTGAGCAAAAAAAGTGATATTGTTTACATTTCCTAATAAATGAATGTCCTTGTAATTCTACAGACATGTGCAGATTAATGCAATGAAATAAAAGAAACCGTAGAGAAACAAGTGGGAATTGACAACAGAAGAGCAGCTGACCATAGAAAGCCTGCCTCAAATATGTTTCATCTAACCTGTTTTGGCTGGTTATGGTTGGTTTAAATGCTAAAGAGTTAAAAAAATAAAGTTACAATTTGTCAATGTCTTTTTTTGTAGGCTTATGCTCTGAAAATTGTTACTGAGACTCATGAACAATGGGAGAAACTGATGAATAAAATGACTGATGCTGAGGGAATTCGATGGTATGCATTTATTGTTTTATTGAGAATCTATTAAATTCTACAGAATTTAGAACATTTATCCATTTCATGATAATGTTTCTTTGTAAGCTTTTTATAGTCTTATCTTTCACTAGTTTGTCATTTGACTGTAGCCATGCTGAGGTGCCACCTTGAAGGGTTTTAGTAGAAGGAATTGATCCTCGATTTATTTTTAAGCCTAGTACTAATTCTACCAGTCTCTTTTGCTGAACCACTAAGTTGCGAGAAAGTAAACCTATCAGCACCAGCTGTCAAGCTATGATGGGCAACAAACGCACAGACAGATATATACATATAAGACAGACTTCGTTCAGTTTCCATCTACCAAATCCATTCCAGGCTCTGGTTGACACGAGGCTATAGTAGAAGACACTCGCTCAAGGTGTCACAGTGAGACTGAACCTGGAACCATGTGGTTAGATAGCAAGTTTATCACATAGTCACGCCTGTATTGATTTTTTTTTTTTTTTTAAATTTAGTTCTAATTATTTATTCAAATGATTATTTCTTATATCACTGGTCCATCATTTTTGATTGTGTGTGTATTGTTTATCAGAAGGATTTAGAAAATGTGAAAATTCTCTAACTGAAAAGGTAGACAAAGTTATAAATAGTAATGTAAAATAGCATGCTTTGGTCCAATGGTAGAATGTCATATTTACAGATGAGGTTTCAGGCCCCACAGGCAGCCTTTGAGTTTTCTATCCAAAACCTCAAATGGCTCTTTTTTGTATTTGCTGTGCAATGATTTTAAGAAATCAAAGATAAATAGCTTCTTTATAACTTTCATCATTTGTTTCAAAATATATTCAACCAGAAGGTAATTTGAGAAAATCCTCTCACTGAATGTCTTGCACATTTTCATGTGTAGGAACCATGAAAATTTAGACTGATGCTGTTTGGTATTCTATTATAACAGGCTAAGTTACAATATTTACTTTACCACCACCAAATATCACTAGTGACCTTCACTTGTATTATCCATTATTAATAACACTGAGTCTACCCAAAGCCTGACCATAAGCATATAAGGTGTGGAAGGGCTTTTGGTGGGTAAATTTTTGAAAAATAAATGTATCTTATATGCTGGAAAACTTGTGTGTGTGTGAGAGAGATTTTGATATAAATATTTCATTTTTATGAGAGACAGCTTGCAAGAAGATACATATGTGCCATCTTTTACCCTGTATTGTTTTGATTTTTATAATTGCATGCTCTGGTTTCCCTGCCAGAAATTGGTGCTTACATTGATTGTAACAACTGCATTAAGTCTAAAGCAAAGCAATGCAAGGTAAATGTTCTGAAATATTGTAATTTCAGTGAAAATACAAGTGTTGCTAATAGTCCTTATACTATAACAAAGGATGAAGCACAGGCTGTTGTCAATAATGTAAGTATAATACTTTAATCAATAATCTGTTGATATTATCAATAATCTATTGTAAGCAGGCTGTGTATTTGATTTTTTTTTTTGTATGGGTTTTATTCTTTTATTCATTTACTTGTTTTAATCATTTGATTGCAGCCATGCTGGAGCACCACCTTGAAGGGTTTTAGTCAAACAAATTGACCCCAGGCCCTTTTTTTAACAAAAAAAAAAAACTTAGTACTCACTCTGTCTTTTGCTGAACCACTAAGTTACGGGAATGTAGACACACCAACACTGGTTGTCAAGTAGTGATGGTAGGATGAAACACACACATACACACACATGACAGGCTTCTTTTAATTTCCATCTTCCAAATCCACTCACAAGGCTTTGGTCGGCACAAGGCTATCAAAGACACTTGCCCAAGCTTCCATGCAGTGGGACTGAACCTGGAACCATGTTTTCCATACTTGCTTAAGTTAGAGTTAGGGGGTGTCACCCTAGTTGAGTCAGTTCTTATTTGAAGTTAGTGCCAACCTGAATGGTTTGGAGGACCATATCATGCTTAGTCCTCTCAGTTTTTGTATAGTTCCTTTAGCTGGGTGCCCTTAACACAAACTACTTTAGAATGTATTTAGTGCATTTTATCATGGTACCAGCATTAGAACTGTCAAGGCTTTGGGCCAGCTGAAGGTCTCTTTGTGACCCTAAATTGTCTCTACTTGTTTTACCAACTGCTTTTCAAAAGTGTACTGAGTGTATTTTATCATGGCATGTGCATTAGAATTCAAGAGTAATTTTGTTCTATATTTAAGAGATGAGGAATTATTTACAATTGACGGATATTTTTCCTCATCTTATTTGTTGTTAACACAATGTTTCAGCTGATATACTCTCCAGCCTTAGTCAGGTATCTTGGGGAAATTTCAAACCTGGGTTCTCATTCCTAGGGTATTTTTGCGATGTTATTATTATCCAGGTCACTGCCTGGAATCAAACTCGGAATCTTGGGGTTAGTAGCCCGTGCTCTTAACCACAACAAGGATGATTACAAAGATCCGTCAATTGTAAATAATGTAAATAAGAGTAACTCTGTTAATTATTTAACATCTGTTTTCTATGCTGGCATGGGTCGAGTGGTTTGACAGGGTCTGATGAGCTGCAGAGCTGTGTCAGGCTCCAATGTCTTCTTTGATATGGTTTCTACAGCTGAATGCTCATCCTAACACCAACCACTTTATGGGGTGTTTTAGAGATGAGCAGTTTCTATATACATACCAGTAATATCTTGTATTAAGTACACAACTTGGTTCTTTAATTCCACTTGCATGTATTTCTTTTGCAGGCTCCTGATGCTGGCCCTCCTGCTGATCTACCAAGTGATGGTAGGTATTTTTCATTGAAATAGTTCAAATAACTTCAGCTTCTCATTATTTTCTCTCTTCCACTTCGTCTACTTCATCGTCGTTTAGCATCCACCTTCCGTACTGGCATGAGGTCAAAATGTATAACTTTCAGTTGCAAGAACATTGGTCTCATATTAGCTTTGTATTGAGGATCTGACTACTATTTCTAGCATGTCAAACATCTAGAGATTCTCTTCTTCCTGCTCTCTCTTCCTCCCTACCTCTCATTATACATTAATGGGTTAAAATAAAGAATACGTATTGCAGCACTAGGAGCAGTTTCGGATGGGTTACTATCAAAGGATTGAGTAAATTTGATACTTGTTCAATTAAGTGTCGACCAAGGTGACCACTCCTGGTTCTAAAAAATAAGTAATCACGAAAAGTTTCTGAACAAAGGTTCCGGGGAAATTGATGTTGTACCTGTAATTGTTTGGAAGAAGGGAAAAAAATCGAAAATTGATCGAACCAAATTAATGATAATGATGATGGTTTTGTATTATCAGTGCAGGTCATTCAGTGCAAGTTTATTTTTGTTACGGAAGATATCAAGTTGGAGATTTTGTTTTCAAAGCTAATTACACGATGTCCATATTCTAACTGTTGTTTTTCTCTCTCTCTTTTCAGTAGATCAATGGCATTATGTAACCAAGTAAGAGATCTAAACAGATGATGCATATATATATGCACCTACACGCACACACATGTACATATACAAACATATATGTAGAGCAGCAACATTTTGGGTTGTTTTGATACATAATCAACAGAATACAGATCAGCATTTTTTTTCTTTTTCACCCATAAAAAAATTAATCTTGTTTAATAAATTATTAACATTTTATCCAAATCTCTTGCCTTTTATCCTCTCTTTTACCCATTTTGCTTTCTATTATTTTTAGCAAATTAAAATAGAGCTGAAATAATAGTGGTTAATGATGTAGAGTAGAAAGCTGATCAACTGGAGCAGCAAAGTGGTTTCAATTCCCAATTAAAACCAGTTCACTTCACATTGTTAGAACAAACTCAAAGATGGCAATATCCACTTACCCATCCCTTAAGACTTTAGCCTTTAAATCGGTCATATAAGGCCTAAATATTTCCAGAATGACTGCAGGATAAGAGCAAGAGGCTGGATCTGGGCAGTTTGAACATAAAACATACAATAATCACGTGAGCAAAATCTGGAGCCTACAAGGCAATGCATGATTATTTCAAAGTAATCTGAATGCTGAAATGTTAAAACTAATTTTCATGCCCATAGGATTGTTAAAATATACTTCCTGTCATGTACTGGGGTTGATGGTTACCAATTACTTCCCTCCTCTTGAAACTTCTGGCCCTCTCCTTAAATCAGAAACCATTAATTATCTCTGCCTTAGTGAAGGCAGCGGGATTGTTTTCAGTCATTTGTTTGTCCACAGACAAACAATCTCAAGAACTGCGGGATGGATTCGGATGAAACTTTCAGGGAGGTTTGGCATCACAACTGGCACAAACTGATTAGATTTTGGCATCGACCACATGAGAATGGTGCTTTTTATGTGCCACTGGCATGGGAGCCAGTTAGGTGGCACTGGTATCAACTTTCAGAAAGACAGTGTATGGTTGGTATGAAGCTGGATTTAGCCAATTAAACTGTTTAGGCTGAATAAAAAAATAGGTTTAAATACTGAATGGTTAAGAATTGGGGAAAATGTAAAATTTTCCCCCTGTTTAATATGAATTTCAGGTATAATTTGTGGGGAGGAGAATGCCATTATATTAAGATTGTCATTAGCTATTGTTTGACTAAACTATATTTAGTCTGAGGAAACACTTTTTTTTTTTGTTCCTTAGTCCAACCCATTGGGCCACTTATTTTACCTTTTTAACCAAGAAATTATTCCAACTGAAATTAAAAATCTATTTCAATATTTACTTTATATATTTTCAGGCTGCCTTATTTAAAGCTGAAATCTGCTCTTTGATTAGGTTTTTGGCTTGTTGACATTGGGGAAAATTTCAGAGACTTTAAGTCATCAGTTATAAATTAGAAAACTTGTACATATACTTAAAAATAAAATGTTAATTAAGAAAATTATGACTTAAGCATGATGTTTTTTAGCTTCCAAATTGGCTCTCAGGAAGCAGATCAATGACAAAAAGCATTCCATTTAAGACCATCTTGTCTTTTTCCTTACGTATAGTTAATCTGGGAAGTGGATTAGTATTGTGTTCATTTTGAAGATGGTAGGTGTGTAATTGAAAGGAGTTAATGGGTTTGACCCCCACCCCACCCCAGTTGAACAAGCCTCATTAACAATTATTAATACTTTTGTGATATGCTAAAGCTATGAATATCATCTTTTATATGTAAAGTCAATATATTGATTTATTGCACATCTTTATAAGCCTTGACACAGCTGGTTTGAATACTAAAATGGAGGATGCACTGGACAATATGGTCAGTCATCTATTGTCTATAAAGACTGGATTGCCATGGTTGGAATTCCTTTGATCATAAAGCCTCCTCAGTCTGGGCTGACTTGGGATAAAAGAATTGATGGGATTCACTCACAAAAACAAAGAAAACTCAAAATTATCAAGGAGTACAAATACTTTATTTAGTTTCTTTTTTTAATTATTTTTACAAACTAACCTTCAGGTTTAGTTTCCTATTAATGGAGCAGTTGGTGATTATTCTTAGTGTGTAATAGTTACTTAATTAGTAGTGAGTCATGTGACAGTGCAACAGGAAAAAAAAAAAAACTAGAAGATGCAGATATTTTAAAAAATCAAAATCCAATCCTAATAGAATATATGAAACAAATGTCTATTTAAAGAAAGGGAGTAAAAGATATACTGGGTATGATGGAGGGAGAATAACTGTCCAGTTGACAAATACTTAATTGGAAGGGGTAATGTTTTTTTTCTTTTTTTTTCTTTAGTTTGAAATTTCAAATTGAGAAAAATAAATTGGTGGAAGAGTATAAAACGAACTAAATAATTAAAATTTGTTGAAATAGTCTTACATAAAAATTAAGGTTTTATTTTAATATGAATCGAATTTTGATCTGTTTTTAGTTTTAAGTTTGCTATTTCAAACTAAAAAAGAAAAAAAAAAAATTACATCCACGATTAAAATAATATTAGCCCGTTTAGTGATCAATTATTTTAAGGTGATTACAGAATTCAGGTAACCTGATCAGTAAGTTAGTTACACGAGTTAAGCTGGTTGCAGCACCAGAGAATCTTCAGATCTCTCAATGATTTCCACATTAATATTGTGTTCAAACATCGTTGATAGTCAAACCTTGCCTGTAAACAGGGATTATCTCCCCTACCTACTAATAGTAATTCTGTAGTTTATCAGGAGTAATAAACATTTGGTTATTCCTAAGTCGATAAAGCTTAACGACCTCTTACCTTCCCCTCGTTTTTTTTTTTCCATATAATCATTGTAATCAATTGAGGCAGCAGTGGTGAGGGATTGGATTTTTGTTTCTTTTGCTTATAATTTTCTTTTTTTATATAGTTTTCACATAATTGTGTAAAAAGGAATGAAGAGAATGAGAGAGACTAAATTTCCTTCATCTCTTGCAAGACTTTGCCAGTCTACGCATGTGTCTTTCTACAACAGATTTAAGTTGAAATATAACAACATGTTTGTCAAGACGAACAGGACCCATGTCTTTGAATTTTGGCCCAGCTTTCATTCGCATTAAGACTCGGCGTCCTGAAATAAAACGCAAAAGGCAATTTTAAGTGAGGAGTTAATTTGACATCACTAAAAATACGGAGGTGAGGGTGGAAAGAGAAGTAGAGATGGTAATAATGTATTTAGACTATCAAATTTCAAAAGATCTTGGAGTTAACATTTACACATAGAAAGATATTTTATAGACAGCCATCAAGAATTGAGATGGCTATCTGTAAGAGATTTGTCAAGACAGGTGATTGTCTTGCCATCTCGTCTGAAGAATGTCCCAAAGGCATTACATTTCAAGCTTGTTGATGGAGACTTTTGCAATTCAGTCGCATAATTTAATACGTAAATTTTACTGCCATATGTCAACAACATTCTGATTTTCAGAGTAAAGAAATCCTTTTGCTAATGGAAGCAGTAGTTTCCCCAAACCCCTCTTGTCTATTTAATAATTAAATTACTCTACAATAAATACAAGCATCTTAACTAAACGAAAGAGGGTTTTTTTTTTTTTTCTTTTCTGTGGTTGCTTGATCCATCACAAAATGCAAGGTACAATTTGAGACTAATTTGCTACTATTTAAAAGGAAAACAGGTAAGTCAAGTCTTGAATGTCTTTACCTGTCATCATCTGACCTATTTGATTTTAAATCAAAAGCCATAAGCTCATGAACTGGGTTATTTATCACAGTTGCTGCTGTAAGCTTTAGTTGCTAGACTAATGGCTACATGGTCAGATGTTCAAACCTTAGAATGGAATTAAATACATTAACTATACTATTTGTGAGCTTATTGAAAGTCATGTAAATAAACTGGTTGAGGGGTATTTAACTGGTAGAGATGCTATGGTATTTCTAAATAAAGCTCACATTTTTATGGGAGAAATAGAATAGATAAATTCAAATAAATGTCCCACAAATATGCTGAAATAGTGTAAGTATACTAGTATTGTAAATAGGAATGTTCATACTTCACATTGCATACATCATCAAAAGCCATAGTTACCGAATAAAGCTTTCAAAGAAAACAATGCACTACAAGTATTAAGTCAAATATGATTAGTTTGTAAGGAGCACAAGGTTGGTTTCCCAGTTTCTCCAATGTATATATATATGTATGGGACCCTGGGCTGACACAGGATTGCTAATTTTTTTAGCAGCTGAGTGGACTGGAGCAATATGAAATGAAGTATTTTGATGAGGAACACAACGTTACCTGGTCCAGGGATCAAAACCAGAATCTTACGTCCTGGAGTCCAACATTCTAATCACTAAGCCATGCGTTTCATCATTAAGTCAAATATACCTACAAGAACTACCACTGTGCTTCATTTCTTCATTTGCTAACAGGAAAATTAATTTTCCTTTGTTTGCTTACTGAATTAATTTCTATTTACAGTGTTGAAAGTTGGTTGGGTAGGGGGTAGGTTAATGAAATAAAAGTCAATACATTGTGAGCCTTACCTTTTTCCTTTATACAGGCACATTCACAAGATTTGTCCATTTTGGGGACAACAAATTTTTTAATTTGTAATTTCTTCACTGGCCGAAGATCTGCCATAACCCGTATTAAATGTTCTTTGTTCTTTCCAGAAGATATTTTATAAACTATAAATATATAAAATGGAATTTTCTTTTTTTTTTTTCATAAATAGGAGTTGAACTCTTATTAGCAGAGAGGAAAAAAATTCTCCTTTAGTAGGTGTATTTAAAATCTAAAACCTGCAAGAAAATAAAATAACTTTAACAAGATCAACAAATAGAAATACTATAGACGATGAAGACTTGCATGGATTTGGTCTTTAAGCCAATGCCAGTTAGTGAAAACAGATGTTTGGACTTTAATAGACCTTCACAGTGAAACATATTCACCTCAGCTGGTAAAACTATAAGTAATTAATCAATCATCATTTAATGTCTGTTTTCCATGCTGGCATGGGTTGGACAGTTGGACTGAAAATTGGTAAGCTGTACGAGGTTTCAATCTGTAGAACACTCTCCTGGTGTATTTGCTTTCAAAGCCAAATTGTTGATGTTCATAACTAATGTGACTACTTTTCCTCTACTGACACTCACACGAGTGGACAAATGAAAGGTGGCCTTTGTGTACAGTATTTCTCAGAGTTAATTGTCTGGTTACTTGGGAGAAGCTCATAGTACAGAATTCCTTTCCACTCCCACCAGACACAAAGCAAACTTTTTTAGGGTGAAGACCCGCTTTTGGGGTGGCTAAGAGTGGCTCATGTCGCTTACTCCAGGATCGCTTTCTCTGAACATTTCAGTAGATAATCCGTTTCTCATCACCTGTCACAATTTGCTTTAAAAAAAAAAAAAGGCACGTTTTCATTCTGTTTATAAAGTGAATCACAGATGGAAATGCAATCCAAAAGGTTCTTCTCACTCAACTCATGTGATACCCAAACATTGTAGCGATTTGTGTACCCAAGCTTTACCAGGTGCTCATGAACGATGGATTTTGATAGGTTGAGACTTTCTGCCAATTGTCGGGTTTTGCAATGTGGGTTATTCTTAATTAATGACTTCTTTTGGTCATCATCTGTAGTGGATGGTCTGCTTGATCGCTCTTTATCAATAAGGCTACAATCTCCAGCTTGGAACCTTGTGAACCACTTTCATACAGTTCTTTCAGATAAAGAAACATCACCGTAAACTGCGCATATTTCTTTGGTTGCTTGTGAGGCGTTTTTCCCTTTACGAAAAAAGAAAAGCATCAAGTCCCGAAAATGAACTTTCTTATCTTCCATTTTAAAAGGTTACAGAATTAACACAGGTTATAGGAACATAAACCTTCTTCCAAGAAAAAATAGCTTAAACTGTGCTCTAAATGGAAGTGTAGTCAAATCCTATTTTATGGATTCAACCATGTTCTAAAATAAGTCGAAAGGTAAGCTACTATAAATCTGCACAAACTTTCCGGACAACCCAATAGTTTTATAGTCAAAAATTGAACTTAATAGATACAAAATGAAAGATTTTTATTTACCTTCTACTGCATTGCAGAATAACTTGTGATAATCTTTTGGTACATTATCCCAGCATACTGGACAATTCTGTCAAATAAAGAGCCACCAAAATTAGTTTTAATTTAGCGTTTTTCTACACATTTTCTTTTCATTCTCTCTCTATTTCCTCTTATTCCTTTCTGTTGAAGAGCATAGGCTTGAAACGTAAAGGACTTTTCCTTTTTTCCTGAGCAACAAACTAATACACTTACTTGTTGTTGTTCCTATACCTTTCATCTTTCGTTTTTCCATAAATCTGAATTACTTAATTTATGTAGTTGACCATACAGTTGTTTCACTCTGTTGTCACATGATTCATAGCTGTATTACTTTAGCCTTAAGTAAGCCCTGACTGAGCAGACCTATGACCAAAAGTGTTGCAGCTTTGACCATCCAACCTTTGGAAGAGCACTGATTATCTAGGACAACATTATCCATTGTGTCTTACCTTTTTATGATGGTAGGATATAATTGATAATATAATTCATTATCTATTCATAATGGGTTGAGCAACCATCTAGCTCAGTGATTCTCAATAAACCCCTTCCACCAAATGGCAACTTGCAAATATCATTCAGTAAATGGAAGTGGGTTACTGAGTTATAAGAAAATCACAAAACCTATTGTTTTAATTAAACAGAAGCTAATTTAGCAAAGTCATTTATCCATTATTTCTCATAGAATCCCATGTACCTCCCTTTAGATATTTGCATTGGATTAGTGTCTCTTAGGTTAACTTTTTATGGAAATTATATTGGACCATTTAAAATAAATCTTGTACCTGGTTTAACATTTCAGTATTCAAGCAGGTCATATCTGGTGCAAATATTCTACTTGTTTTATGTTCAAACCAGTTAGGTCTGACCTCTCACATTTACACTACAATGTCAAATAATAAACAATTACATCATCAAAATGTTGAAGCCACAAGATAATGCATGCTTAATTCAAAACAATGAATAAAAAAACATTACATTTGATGGAGTAATCTGAATGCTAAAGGGTTGACTATTTCATCATGATCCCTTTAAGCACACAGAACCACCATAGCATCCATCGACTTTAGAACTCACAATACACCCAGTGAGATGGTACTGCACAGGTAAATAATTACTGGTGTAGAGGCTCATTACATGGCTTGCAGGCATATTATGTGATATGTATTATGTTATTATTATTGGCACTCTGTCGCTTACGACGTCGAGGGTTTCAGTTGAACAGCCTGCTTGTGAAATTAATGTGCAAGTGGCTGAGCACTCCACAGACACGTGTACCCTTAACGAAGTTCTCGGGGATATTCAGCATGACACAGTGTGACAAGGCTGGTCCCTTTGAATTGCAGGCACAACAGAAACAGGAAGTAAGAGTGAGAGAAAGTTGTGGTGGAAGAGTACAGCAGGGTTTGCCACCATCCCCTGCCGGAGCCTCGTGGAGCTTTAGGTGTTTTCGCTCAATAAACACTCACAATGCCCGGTCTGGGAATTGAAACCGCGATCCTATGACCGTGAGTCCGCTGCCCTAACCACTGGGCTATTGCGCCTCCGATATGTATTATAGCTATCAATTAATACAAGTTCTCTTTATCATCTCCAATATCATCATCATCATTTAGTATATAATGATGATGATGATGATGACGATAATTTGATATAATTTGAAAAGCACTGAAGCTTACCTTTTTTTTATGATTTCTTGATAAATTGACCAGAATAGGTTCTTTGCTTGCTTCAGCGCTTACATTTGTGCTGGACGCTGTAGTTACTGGTATTGGCTCAGCATACTCTGTGAGAAAACTGACGCTGGTCGTTTTCAGTGTGATACTTATTTCAGCAACAGTTTTTCTACGTGGAGAAGTTGCGTTGAAGGTACTATTGGCTGTGTTAATGACTTGGGTGCCATTTGGTACAATAGCTGATTCACTCTGCTGATTTTCTGTGATAGAGCTGGCTGTTTCTGAAAATTCAAACTAAAGTTTACTATATGTAAGATTTTATTTTGTAAAATGTCTTTGTTTGAGCAAACAAACAAAAGGTAAAAATAGTCTTGAAACTATGAAGAACCTGACCAGTACTGCTCATAGTTATTTGATTTTGAAGAGCCTGGGACATATATTAGATGGAATTATAATTGCTTTTAATTTAGACATAAGGTCAGTAGTTTTGAGAGAAGAGAGTTTGTTGATATCATCAATCCCAATACTTGACTATTTCATTGAGGAGGTGCAATGGCCCAGTGGTTAGGGCAGCGGACTCACGGTCATAGGATCACAGTTTTGATTCCCAGACCGGGCGTTGAGAGTGTTTATTGAGCGAAAACACCTAAAGCTCCATGAGGCTCCATGAGGCTCCAGCAGGGGTGGTGGCGAACCCTGCTGTACTCTTTCGCCCCAACTTTCTCTCACTCTTTCTTCCTGTTTCTGTTGTGCCTGTAATTCAATGGGTCAGCCTTGTCACACTGTGTCACGCTGAATATCCCCGAGAACTATGTTAAGGGTACACGTGTCTGTGGAGTGCTCAGCCACTTGCACGTTAATTTCACGAGCAGGCTGTTCCGTTGATCGGATCAACTGGAACTCTCGACGTTGTAAGCAACGGAGTGCCAACAACAAGTCTATTTCATTGACTCCAGAGAGATGAACAACAAAATAGGCCTTCTAAGGAATTGAACTCGGGATGTAAAGAGCTGGAACAAATACCGAAAAACATTTATTCAGCCAATCCACCAGATGGAATTGATAAACTTTTCTACTATAGGCATAAGGGTACTAGTAAGATATGTGGGAGGAGTCTTGTCAATTACATTGAATCCATTGCTCAAGTGACGCTCATTTTATTGATCTCCCGAAAGGATGAAAGGCAAAGTCAACCTCAGTGGAATTTGAACTCAGAATGTAAGGCCAGAAGAAACGCTATTAAACTTTTTTTTTTCTTTGGTGCCACCATCAATAATGACAGCAACGATGATGACAAAGATGAAAATATTTGTCAAATTTTAATCCATTTATAGTTATGATGCACTGCAGAAATTAAACTGACAACACTAATTACTGAGCATTTTAATTTTAAGGATCTCTAGAATAATCTTTTCTACTCTAGGCACAAGGCCTGAAATATTTGGGGAGGGGCTCAGTCACTTAGATTGACCCCAGTATGCAACTGGTACTTAATTTATCGACCCCGAAAGGATGAAAGGCAAAGTTGACCTTGGGAGAATTTGAACTCGGAACATAAAGACAGACAAAATACCGTTAAGCATTTCGCCCAGCGTGCTAATGATTCTGCCAGCTTGCTGCCTTGGATCTCCAGAATAATATTACTTGACAGGTTGTGTAACTTATAGGTCAATAAATCTTTCTTGGTCAAGCCACTACTTCTCTGCCTTGAGAGGTCATAACTCTGGTACTACAGACATGATTAGAATGTCAGAAGAAATAATTGCAAGATGAATTCTTCAAGCTGATCCAACCAGCAGATGTAAAGGTTGATAAAGAACGAGATGGCTGAATGACATCCACAGTTTTTCAGTTGGTCATGCCTGGGGATACAGCCAGCAAGTGTAGTGATGGTTGCTTCTGATAGAACCCTATGGAGGAAGTGCCTGTCAGCAACACAACTGCCATGACCCTCCCAGGAACAGTGGATGGAGAAAATGGATGGATTTATGGACGGACATCAGAAGTTGGTCTCACTAAGATTTGAACTCAGAACATGGGGATGAAAGAGCGAAACTAAATACTGGAAATACTAAAAAAATATTCTGTCTAATGTTCTAGTAACTCTGCCAATCCTCATTCTTTTTATATTCTGGAACAATAAGGCACAAAAACCTAATGAGAAATATGAAAAACATTTGTCAGATTGGTGTTCTCATCTTGATTGTTGCTTTCTCTATGTTTCAGCTGCTGTACACTCCAGCATATATGAGAGGGTGCTGAAAAGTTCCCAGCTTTATGGGTATCTTGAAAGGTCTGGTTGGAGGCCCAACCATCCAAGTTATTTTACAGGGCTTAGAAGAACTGAAGGAACATTGCAATGAGTATGTGAATCTGAGAGGAGAATATGTTGGATACTGGAAGTGCCCAAGAATGGCCACAGCCTTAGAGCTGAAATGTGTAAAAGAATAAAAGGACTGATCCTCCAGTATTTTCTTTTACCCAAAGCCGAGAACTTTTCAACACCCCCTTGTGTAATTGTACAATATAATCAGTACAGACCTGACATAAGACATCAATGGGTAAGCCTTAAAAATTCACTGTCACTGTCTACGGGCATAGCAAAGGGGATAAAGGCGTTGGTTAATGCAGTGCAGTCACCTAGAGGTTCTAAGTTCAATCCTAGGCAAGGCACTAAGATGAATCACAAGGCACCTGAAGAAGGTTGGAGCATACAACAACCAAAACATAGTGAAAGTAACAACCAAGTTGAGGACACTAGTTTGGCTAATGTAAACAGTGTGCATAATATAAATTGCTAATGTGGATGTAGTGTTAGAACACTAGATGCTGTGTTGTTTGCCTTGAGAGGACCTTTCATATAGATCATGGTGCAAAGACAAATACAACAACATTCTAACAATTGGCCTACTTTGTCAAGTTTAACTCTAGCATTCAGATTATTCTGTCAAATGTAATGCTTATTTATTCACATTGATATGAATTTATCATGCATTATCTTGGAGCTTTGAGATTTCAATGATGTGATTGTTTTTAGAATGACATTGTGGGATAGGTGAGAGAGGCCTGATCTATCAGTTTGAATATAAAACAAGTAGAATATTTGGGTCAGATATACTCTTTACTCTTTTACTCTTTTACGTGTTGTAGTCATTTGACTGCGGCCAT
>NC_068986.1:31470935-31476636 GCF_001194135.2 Octopus bimaculoides | reverse complement strand
TCTTTTACGTGTTGTAGTCATTTGACTGCGGCCATGCTGGAGCACCGCCTTTAGTCGAACAAATCGACCCCAGGACTTATTCTTTGTAAGCTTGGTACTTATTCTATCGTTTTCTTTTTGCCGAACTGCTAAGTTACGAGGACGTAAACACACCAGCATCGGTTGTCAAGCGATATTAGGGGGACAAACACTGACACACAAACACACACACATATATATGACGGGCTTCTTTCAGTTTCCATCTACCAAATCCACTCGCAAGGCTTTGGTCGGCCCGAGGTTATAGTAGAAGACACTTGCCCTAGGTGCCACGCAGTGGGACTGAACCCGGAACCATATAGTTGGTAAGCAAGCTACTTACCATACAGCCACTCCTGCGCCTATATGTGATTGTTTTTAGAATGACATTGTGGGATAGGTGTGAGAGGCCTGATCTGCCAGTTTGAATATAAAACAAGTTGAATATTTGGGTCAGATATGGCTACTTTGAGTACTAAAGGGTTAAAACATTATTGTAATATGTAATACTGGGACTTTTATTTAACTTGCTACAAAACTATGACCAAGATTACAAGGCTACTTAAATGTATCTGAAGAATTGCAAATGTATGGAAGCTAGAGAAATCTCAGATTGTTCTAGTGAGTACTTGCCAGGAGCCAGAAGTTATTTACTTGCTCCAAATTTACAGAGCCAATTAATTCAATAGTAGCCTGGGAAAAGAGAGAATGCCAAAAGAAAAAAACACGAGAAGAAAAAGAACAGAGATAGAAGAAAGGAAAAAAGAGGAGTGAAGAAGAAAAAGAAGAGAGAGAGAGAGAAGAAGAAGAAAGGGAGGGAGAAGAAGAATGGTGGTGGAGGTGGTAATAGGATTTGGCTAAAAGAGGTGAATGTTTACTGAAAAAGTAAACCATAGTTTGTATTAATGGGATGCGGGGGAAGAGAAAGATTTGAACTATTAACCTCATCTTAGAAATTTTTAACTGTTTAGTTTCTGCTGGATCCTGTATTCTTATTGCATGCAGGTTTCTATTATGCTATAGACAAGTGATATAAATGTATTTCAGTTCAAATGTTAATATGTGCTCACATGAAATACATATAAATTTAGCCTACATACCAAAAGTCCAAACTCACTTCAGAAGAAATGAGAGGTTTTAGTAAGACCAAAACCTGAATAACATCACCGATATATAAAAAAAAAAAGATAAAACTGTATTTATGAACCAAAAGGTTTTCTTTTTAGATGCATATGGAATATGAGATTTTAAGGAAGGGGACAAGAGAAGTTGTAATATTCATACCACCCCCCCTTATGATTATAGAAAAATAAGTGAAGTGACAATAAAAACCAGATTGCTGACTCTGTTCATTTGAAACTTTTCCTTTACTCCAAGACACCACTATTAAGTGACAATAAATGATCTACAATTGTTAGGTTTCCAGTTTAGGAACATACCTGCTGCAGCATTCATATGGTTTACGTTTTTAGATTTTAGCTTTAACAACTTTTGTAGTGCAGGGGGTAGTCCAATAGGCTGTCTTTGTTGTGTCATAGAATTTTCATATGTCTCTTGAGAAACTACTGGTAGTTCTTCTTTGGTTCCACATGTTGTTTTCAGTCCATACAAGGTATGACCAATCACATCTAGAAGATAAAAGAAAAAGGAAAATGACAATTAAATGAATCACATGACAGGTACACAAGAAATTATGGGTTATATTAGTGTCTTTTCTTGTTTTAGACTATTGGACATAATCAATGGATTTTCATAAAAGAAATAACAGTAGATTTAGGGCTTAAAAATCCCCCCAAAAAACAAAAAAAAAACAATCCTATAATAATAATAAAACCCTATAATAATAGGCGCATTAGGTATGATTAAAAAACATATAGACAAGTACATAATCAAAAGTGCAGTGAGTCTGCTGCCCTAACCACTGGGCCATTGCACCTCCACTATGATTGTATATATATATGTATGTATGTATGTATGTACGTACTGAAAGATACTGACCTCTATCATAATAATCATAGACGACCACTCCTGCTGGAAGACTGCTCAATGCCAACACTTGTTCAATCTCGATTTCAATACATTTTGCAGTTTTATTCATCTTTACAAATAAAGAAACAAAATAATTAGTAACAATCGCATAAATAGAACATCAGTACTGCTGTAAATCTCTCTCCCTTCCTGCCTCGCTATCCAGTTGTCTGTTTGTCTGTCTCTCTGTTCCCACCTTACATTCAGCCTCTTTTTATATACTTGACTTTCCAAGACACTGTTCATTTCAATACTTTTTGTTTCCTGTAAACAAGCTAAGGAAACCATATTGTTTGCTTTAATTAATCATTATATATGTTATCTGTTATTGATATTATTAATATCTATGACGTATTCACTTCTCATGCAGTTTTTATAATGATAAACTAAAACCAAAAGCATGTGTTGCTTATCTCCTAATGCACACAGCCAACACCAATTCCAGAAAGACTACCATGAAGTCTTCCCTTTGGTAACTGGTGTGTTTTTCTTTTTTGTAATCCTAACACCTATCATGCTAAGTGACAAAGACTAAAACATCTCAAAGTTATTGATAGCAGTAATAACAATAATGATAATTGCATGTAGTGAATCATGGTGAGTGGACAAATAACAGCATACCAACCATTGGTGAAAACGTGTAATCATGTGTGAAATCATTCTGACCGCTAACAAGCAATTGTCCAATCTTTCTAATTTTTAAATTTTCTTTTCTCAGATGTAGAAGTTAAATAAGAATCAAATGCATCATCTCTGAAAATCCTCATTTTTCTTGTCTGGAGAAAAACTTTAGAGCTGCTGCTATCAACAAGATATTGAAGATGCTAGAATGGAGGCAAGTGGATGTGAATTGTTGGCACTCCGTCGGTTACAACATTGAGGGTTCCAGTTGATCCGATCAATGGAACAGCCTGCTCGTGAAATTAACATGCAAGTGGCTGAGCACTCCACAGACACGTGTACCCTTAATGTAGTTCTCGGGGAGATTCAGCGTGACACAGAGTGTGACAAGGCTGGTCCTTTTGAAATACAGGTACAACAGAAACAGGGAGAAAGGGTGAGAGAAAGTTGTGGTGAAAGAGTACAGCATGATGCATTCTGGGATTGCAAAGCAGTGTACTGGAGAGAATTGAGATACTGTGTGGAGAGAAGTGTGTTATGGAATGAAAGAGGCACAGAAGTGCTACTATGAGTGGTTGCTGGATGAGGAGAATGGATGGGAGAAAGAGGGCCCAGCTATTCAAATTGACTGCAGTATGGTAGATAGAGCAATTAAGGTTATGTGAAGTAGAGTCAATCTATGGGTACTGTAGTAAAACTACGTGCAGCAGAATAAATCTATATATAGTTGAATGAATCTATGTATAATGTGGAGCACATATGTGTATTATAGAAATTCTATGTGTAGTTTTACACTTACCTCATCAAAATATAAATATACATAGTCTTCTGTCATTTCATACTTTTTAACACCGACTCTTTCTGCATGTTTTGGCTGAAAGATCATTAAAACAACACAAATATTAAAGCAGACACAAAACTAGATAAGCAGTAAATATTAATTTATTTTGTTTTACACCGTATGTAAACAAACAAGTTTGTTTTCGAAGCGCTGAAATGTATGGTAGAACAAGTAGAAAGATAAATTTTATTCAACGCATAGATACTGAACAGTATAGATATAAAGGATAAAATCCTTTTTTCTTTTTAAAAGCAGAAAAATGCAGATGGACGTTGCCTCATCTGATTATCATTTATTCTGCAGTCTTCAAAATTGTTTGGACAGAGAAAACATGAATTCTGTAGACGAGGTCAGAACAGTACTGGAGGAGTATTTTTCATTACAGACAAGTGAATTTTGGAAGAAGGGCCTTACAAGTCTACCAGAAAGATGGAAGAGCATTGTAGAAAATGAAGGAGAGTATATTTTAGATTAAAAAAGAACTTTGTTTATCTTAATTTTGAAAAATAAAAGAAGTATTAAAAAAAACTGCATTATTTATGGGATGACCCAATACATATGACAGGCTTCTTTCAAGGATTTGGTTAGCCTGGGGCTAAGAAACTCACCGAAAGTGCCATGCAGTGGAACTGAACCTAGAACCATGTGGTTGGGAAGCAAACTTCTTACCACATGGTCAAGTAAAACTTTGTGGTGCTCCAGCATAGCCACAGTCTAGCACCTGAAGTCAGTGAAACAGTAAACAAGCAAAAATATAATAAAGCGACTCACATCAACAATTTGCTGTGGGATCCATCCTGTTAGCATTTTCACTTCCATTATAACAATGTTCGTCTTTTCACTTCTCCCTGTGTAACTATTGGAAATAAACAACAATTTGATAATTAAGCATTAAAAAATTAAAGATTACAGATAATGGGGGAAATGTAATGGTGTGGCATTCATTCTGCTTCCAAAAATATTAAGTCCTTCAAATGAGGAAACTTGTAATATGTGTCAGGAATAAGAGAGTATAAACAATTCCGAAAGTGGAATAAATAGGTTTGTTGGGAGGAAGATAAAAAGTTTAGCTTTTCAAGCAGAACATTCTATTGTAGTTGATGCTTTTTGATGGCTAATAAAATAGTAGTAGCAGTAAAGACAATAATAACAAGAGCACTCAGAGAGCGCAAACCTCCGCCAAAGCAACACCAACGTCCTCTCAACGATTAGCTGGAGATGATTTTTAGAATGAGAATATCTGAAATAAACTCGACTGCTCTCACAAACAAGAATACTAAAAATGAACCTGACTGCTCTCAAAAATTAAGTAAAAAAACCAGAAAAATAATCCAGAATTCTTGTCTGGTACCAGATTGATCTGAAAATCTAATCAGTTTGTGCCAGTCACAAGGCCAAACATCCCTGAAAGTTTCATCCGAATTCACCCAGTGGTTCTTGAGATATCTTGTCCATGGACAAACAAACAAACAAACATGACTATATAATACCTCCGCCTTTGCTAAGGCAGAGGTAATAATGATTTCAAATGTTTTATACAAAGTCAGCAATTTCCGAGCAGGGGTGGGTGAAGTTAAAAGACATTCAAGCGAGATCATTGCCAGTGCCGCTCGACTGGCTCCTGTGCAGGTGGCACATAAAAACACCATTTTGAGCGTGGCCGTTGCCAGTACCGCCTGACTGGCCTTTGTGCCGGTGGCATGTAAAAGCACCCATGGTTGACATTAGGAAGGGCATCCAGCTGTAGAAACTCTGCCAAATCAGATTGGTGCCTGGTGTAGCCATCTGGTTCACCAGTCCTCAGTCAAATCGTCCAACCCATGCTAGCATGGAAAGCGGACGTTAAACGATGATGATGATGATTTAGTTGAGAGCAGTATATATAGGAAATCTATAATAAGGATTTCTAATAAGGTGGTGAGCTGGCAGAAATGTTAGCATGCTTGTATTTACGTTCTGAGTTCAAATTCTCCCAAGGTCGGATTTGCCTTTCATCCTTTCGGGGTCGATAAATTAAATACCAGTTGCATAATTTCAGGCCTTGTGCTTAGAGTAGAAACGAATTTTCTAAAAGGCGGTGAACTGGCAGAAACGTTAGCATGCTGGGTGAAATGCTGCTAAGCATTTTGTTCATCATTATATTCTGAGTTCAAATTCCTCCAAGGTCGATTTTGCCTTTCATCCTTTTGGGGG
>NC_068986.1:31469384-31470841 GCF_001194135.2 Octopus bimaculoides | reverse complement strand
GCCATGATAAGTACTGCAAGACAGTTTCTCCAACACCCTAACGATATAACTAATCTTAAACTGATATTAAAAAAAAACAAAAAAAAACAAAAAAAATCAACAAAATAAGAAATTAGTAAACCAACACTAACCGACTGCAGATTTTCAGCTTCCTTTCAGCACAGTTTTTGTAAGAATTTTCCACTCCTACACGCAAATGGAAGCTCTGTTCTTGTTTTAGATTAAGAACATTGTATTTCAAGGAAGTCTTAAAATGTATAAGAAAAAAAAAAAAAAGATACAGAGAATATTAATATGATTAAACCAACTTGATTTTGGTGAGGATTTTTATTTTTCAAATTTTTAAACATTTTTTATTGTACAATTTAGTACTGGTCATTATGTAAAATTTCAACAAGCATTAACAGTGATTATTCCCAAATGCTATCTATCTTGTGTGTATGCATGCATGTATTGGGTTGTCCGGAAAGTTCGTGCCGATTTATAGTAGCTTACCTTTCAACTTATTTGCCTTGAAAGCACCTTAGTTCTGGGAAGAGGGTATTTTCAAGTTAAAGGAAAGATGGAGACGCATTGTGCAACAAAATGGTTCATATTTGGTTGATTAAAAATGTAATGGCAAGTATTTATTGACCTTTTTCTTTCTTTGAAAAATAGGCACGAACTTTCCAGACAACCCAATATTATGTATGTATGTATGCATGCAAGTATGTATGTATGTGTGTATATATGCAAGTATGTATGTATGTGTGTATATATGCAAGCATGTATATAGTGCATAAAATATTGATACTTCAAATGTTTATATATGCAAGCAATGTATGTAAGCATGTATGTAAGCAAGTGTTATGTACCTACGTATGTATGTGTGTGTGTGTGTGTGTCTATATATGCAAGTATGTATATAGTGTATAAAATATTGATACTTCAAATGCTTATATATTTACATTCATTGTTTGGATACGAATAAAGAAAGGTTTACCTGAACGATACCACAACCTCTGCCTTCAGCATCAATCCGAATCTTGTTCTTAAGTGGTTTTGCATAAGTGAACAATTCAAACTGGTTTTGGTTTGTGAGTTGAAAAGTCTCTGTTGGGTCGTATTCATTGTCAATATAAATGGTTATATCTGCAGGGTCCTGTCGCTCTGACCACATCAGTGCATACTGGGAAATGGCTTGAAATGCTATAACTGAATCCTGAAACATTAAAAGATTTTAGATTGAAGGCAATTCCATTAGAAACAGAAGGATTATCAATTAAAGTACAGTACTCAGTACATCAAGTGGAGGCTATATTACATTGTCAGGGAAATCAGCAGAGATTGGAATAGCCATGATGATGATTCATTTATATGAATTGAATCAGTTTCATTTCACAAGCTGTGGCCATGCTGAGGCACCACCATTTATAAATATATATATATATATATATATATATATATATATATATATA
>NC_068986.1:31463905-31468687 GCF_001194135.2 Octopus bimaculoides | reverse complement strand
TATATATATATATATATATATGGAGGCAAAGTGGTCTAGTTCCTTTCAAGCATTGGGCCACATGGAGGCAATGGCTGAGAACTTTGGCATTATGTTGTGCTTGAGAAGAAGACCCATCAGAGCAAAATTGCAGTCATGGCAGATACTGGTGTCATGCAAATGGCACATGTGTCAGTGGCACGTAAAAGCACCCATTACACTCTCAGAGTGGTTGGTGTTAAAAAGGGAAAGTTTACCAGCCCTGGTCAAACCGTCCAACACACACATGTACACACGTACACACACACACACATATATATATAACTTATATATATATTACTTAAAAGAAACTGAGGAGTTTAAAAAAATGATAAAAACCTTTGCAGCCATAAATCCTCCCATGGGTTTCCGTTGTTTGGTAAGCCACCTGATAACTGGTCTCAAATCTTGCCATTTGCTGGTAGCTTCCGTTCCCAAAAGAGAGAGCAAAGCATAAGATGTTGCTTCAATGTCCATTGAGGTTATAGAATTGGAATCTTCTGAATTCAACCAAAATGTTTCTTCCCCTGTAAAATAAATAAAATAAATAAATAATAGGCACAGGCATAATTGTGTGGTTAAGAAGCTTGTTTTGCAACTTTGTGGTTTTGAGTTCAGTCCTACTGCACAGCTCCTTGGGCCAATGACTTCAACTAGAGTCCTGCTCTGACTAATGCCTTGTGAGTGATTTTGATAGATGAAATCTGTGTAGAAGCCTGTTGTATGTGTCTCTCTCACTTTCATATATATATATATGTATATATATATATGTAGATATATGCGTGTATCTTTATGTTTATGCTTGCCCTCCATCCCACTTCTCAACAACTGGTGTTGGTTTGTTGACGCCTCCATAACATAGTGGTTTGGCAAACAGACACCAATAGTTTAAGCACCAAACATAAAAATAAGTACTGAGTGTTGACTTTTCTGACTAAACCGTTTAAGGCAGTACCCCAGCAAGGTCACAGTTCAATGACTGAAACAAGTAAAAGATAATGAATGAAGAATGATTGCTTTAGGATATGCAATTTTATTAATTGCCAGTAAATTATTGAACAGGTTAAACAATTTGTAAGGGTATTAGAGTCCCTTATATGGATTACAGTATTTGATATTCAATTTCGTTCTATTGATTTTAGATCAGTAACATATTTTACTGTGAATAATATGATGGATTAATTAATTTTATTGTGATCAGTAGCTTCATTGATTATAGTTTCCAATGGGCCAATTACTGGTTCATTGCATAATTGATGCTAAGAACGACAAGAGAGTAATTAACTCTTTTGTTACCATATTTCGGTTGAGATGCTCTGTGTTTCTTTTGGTTAATTTTAAATATAACAAAGAATTTAGTAAAGTAATTTAGTTATAATTAGGCTAGTGTTAGGAACATAAATTGTGACTAAACGTTTGGTGGAAGATTTTAATTCAAAACTTAATGAAAACAAGACATTTGTACTCAGAGCCAGAGGTGGTGTCAGCAGGGTTGGTATCAAGAGGGTTAACTAGATGCAGAAGAAATAACTCAAGGGACTTCATTTGTAAAGCACCAGGTTTTTGTTTTTGCTTTGCAATGTGTATATCCTTGGCTGATACACACACACACACACACACACACACACACACACACACACACACACACACACACACACACACACACACACACACACACACACACACAGTGTGTATCCTGAGTTTTAGAATACAGCCCTCATGCTGGTGGCACGTAAAAAGCACCCACTACACTCTCGGGGTGGTTGGCGTTAGGAAGGGCATCCAGCTGTAGAAACTCTGCCATCCGCTTCAACAGTCCCCAGTCAAATTGTCCAACCCATGCTAGCATGGAAAGCGGACGTTAAATGATGATGAGGATGAGGATGATATCTCAGCATGTCATTAACCTTTTAGCATTCAGATTACTCTATCAAATTTAACGCTTATTTATTCACATTGTTTTGAATTAATCATGTAATATTTTGTCGCTTTGAGATTTCAATGATGTGATAGTTTATTTTTAAAATGACACTGTAGGGTTGGTACAAGAAGCCAGATCTGGCCAGCATGAACATGAAACAGGTAAAATATTTGGACTATATATGACAGGTTTAAATGCTAAAGGGTCAAAGATAACTAAAATTATAGGTGTCAAAGAGAGTATCCAGTTATAAAAAAAACTACCTCGAAAATATCCATCCAACCTATGCCAGCATGGAAAAGTAGATATAAAACCAATGATGAAACTACATATATGATGGGATTTTGCATAAACAGCTTTCATGGGATGAATTCTACATGATAAAGCTATGATAGAAGACATTTTCCAAAGGTACACAGTGAGATCAAATCTGGATCCATATGTAGTGGCAAAGCAAACTGCTTTATCACATTCCTATGTCTAATGCAAAATAACTTTTGTAAATAGGACTTGTAACCAAGTTTTCTGCTGAGGTAATAATAGATGTGTCATATTTGTGTAAATAATACCTGCATCAGATTAAATAAATATGAAGTCTTTGTTTAATAACTTAGATGTCATGATGCAAATGAAATTGTTTGGGGAAATGTTTTAAATAAATGAGCTTTTATAAATATTGGTTTCAAATTTTGGCACAAGACCAGAAATTTGGGGGAAGGGGTAAATCAATTACATGAACCCCAATATGCAACTGGTGCTTATTTTATCAACCCCTGAAAGGATGAAAGGCAAACTCGATCCCAGCAGAATAACTATTATGAATATTGAATAGTTTATTAGACATCAGTTTCATTTTATTAATAAGAGAATGAGAACAGAATTCATAAAGAACATGTGCATATGCATAAGAAAATGTGGGCCTGGTGGTTAGAGTGTTGCACTCACAATCATGAGATTATGGTTTCTGAAACTGGCTGTGCATTGTGTTCTTGAGGAAAACACTGGATTTCATGTTGCTCCAGTTCACTTAGCCGTGAATAGGTTACCTTGCAATGGACTGGCATATAAGGATGAGATGGTGACTCAGGAAAATGACCTGAACAGTAACTAAGTTCATTTCATATGATGCTGATAAAAATCTTTGGAAATATTAATAAATACATGAATAAATAAAATGAATATTTTAAAAAAGGAAATATTACCTAAAACCTTTGATCTCCTCTCCAGGACATTCTGATATTTCTCCTTATCACTTTCAGCATGGCCATACAGAGTAAAGACATAGGCATAGAGTGATAACATGTATATGTCTTCATAATCATGGGATCGGAGACAGTTAAGCCCTTTATCAATGATCAGGTCCTAAAATTTAATAAAGAGTTAAATATTACTACTGAATTTTCCATAAATATTTCCATATCTACCCCCCCAGGATAGTGCTTCTCAAACAGAAACACTAGGTAGATCTTATAAAAAATATGACATATTTGTCCTCACTCCTCACTTCATTAATAAGACAGACGAGCATTTGGATCCATATAATTCGTCTTTCTTCATCATGGTGCTAAACAAGTTTCATCATTATCTAGATTCCTTAACTAATGCAGCAAGTCATTGGGGCGCCATTCTAGATGCTTTTGCAGTCAGTCATCACCACTGGTCTCTGAAACTGTATTGCCCACTAGAAAGCTCTAATTATGGATAATTGTGAATGGAAGAAATACTCAAGTTTAACGGTCAAGTACAATGTTTCTCAAATTGGGTTCCATCAAAAAAAATTCTGGAGTTTTACAAGATAAGGTGTCCATGGTGTTGATGCCATGTAAAAATGCACTGATGATGGGGTCACATTATATAAAAAAAAAAAACAAACACCCAGTACACTCTGTATCCGAACATAGATCTATTCAATGAAAACTATCCCTGGGCTAAGCAATACCAGCAATGCCAATATAAAAAATAGATAAATAAATGATTACATGATCTTCATAAAAGAAATACAGAGTGAAATCTTGTGTATAAATTAATGAGGAGAGAAATAAATAAAACATACATGCTGTGGTGTGCCAAATTCTAGCAATGCCATAATCACAAATGCAGTACTAATTCTTTCCATATTCTTCCTATCTTCATAAAGTCCAAATGTCAACGAATAATTCAGTTTATCATAAAAGCAACCATTTTCGAGCTGTTGATCTCTCAGCCAGGATATGGATTTCTGAAGTTGCACCTCATCGATATAAATGTATGAACGAGCTTTCACTAGAATTCTGAGGACAAATGCAGTTAATAGTTCACTACCTTCCTTGTCTTGTGAACCAAATATACTAAAAGAACCGTTTTTATGAATGTAATTCATTTGTTGTTGATAACCTGTTGAAGAAAATAAATGTATAAATAAATGAATGATTCAATAATTAGTTTAAAACTTTAGGAATAGATAATAATCATTATCAACAAATATAGAAAAAATATTCTATTGAAGCTTACAATTTTATTAAATTAAAACAAAGGGTAAAAAATCAGATATTAATTAATATCGATTTATTACCAGGAAGCCAGCACATTGAAAGAATCAGAGAGATTCAGAAAAGATATCTGAGATCTCAAGGGATTAATGTATATTTATATATAACGACAACCACTAGGTGGACTGTTAATGTGCTAGAAGAAGATCACATGTCATGTGTCTCCTAAGACCTAATAGTTCTCAAAAGAAAATCAGCGAAATACCAAGCTTAAGTTATTTTTCAAACACCTGTAATGATTATTGCTTAAACTTACAATTTAGATCTTGAATGGTCACAATAACAAATATGCTATTTCTTAGTTTGTCCCATAAC
>NC_068986.1:31453808-31463605 GCF_001194135.2 Octopus bimaculoides | reverse complement strand
TATATATATATATATATATATATATATGAAATACAGATGGGAATCTTGTGTTCGAATGTTTTACCCTATCAGACTCCTACCAGTTGTCTAAGGCATTTTTTAAAGCTTAAAAATGTGTATTTAAAACATCAACACAATCAAACTGTCATCATAACTACAATGTAAAGAATGAAATTAAATTATGGTCATACATTTTTCCATTATTTCAATTGCTTTCATTTCAATTTCATAAGAAACTTTTCCAACAGCATTCAAGAAATCCATGACGTAAATGGTAGCAGCCAAGCTCAGGATGTTTCCCTCTCCATTTGTGATAGGATCATTCACTATATTTTCTAGAGATGATAACCCAGGCCATAACATATTACCTAGAATTGCACAGAAAATATGAGGTGCCATTAAATCATATAACAAAATCACGTCAAAATGTCGTTAAAGTTGTTGGTTAAGTTGTTTAATTTTGTGAAGTTTGAACCAAATAATTTGTGAAGTTTTAAACAAAGAATGGCAATAAGATAATTTAATGCTGAAAGTGAAGTGTTAATAATTACCAATATTTTAAATAAGTGTAGTTGAAACAAATTAATATTTGGATAGCATTTCTGAAAATTACAAACTGAAAAAGGAAAAAAAAGTATAAAGATACCCAAATTTATTACCAAACATGTTGATTTCTGCTTTCACACTTCCAGGGACTGTATCTTTTGGTAGTTCAGTTGAAAGGACATTAACATAATTTCCACCATGATCCTCTGAAATTGGGGGGAAAAAGAATAAAAAAAATTTTAATTTAACAAATTAAAATAAATCTTTTACAACCTTTTTTTTTAAAAAAAATATAAATATGCTTAGAAAAATATGTGCTCCTTGTTCAGATTACAGATTTATACATCAAATCGTCCAACCCATGCTAGCATGGAAAGCGGACGTTAAAAGACGATGATGTTGATGATGATGATGATGATACATATATCTAGAACAAGCATAACTGTTGGATGGATCATTTGGAATGGTGTTGATGATCCTGGGTTGAAGGAATTAAGATTGAATACTAGTCAGTCGATCCAGTAGGTAGGGGTCTCACACCAGTGAAGGGAGCTAGTGAACTGTAGAATTATCAAGAGGGTCCCGAAACAGTAGCATTCTATCCTGATGACTACTGAAACCTACTGGTGTGTGTGTGTGTGTGTGTGTGTGTGTGTGTGTGTGTGTGTGTGTGTGTGTGTGTGTGTGTGTGTGTGTGCGCGCGCGTGTGTGAATGAAAGTTAACATCCCGAGGTTTTGCTTCAATAAAACAGTGAATGGTGTTTACATTCCTCATTGATGATTACAACTAGTTACTTTGAACTTTCAAAGAGCTGTGGGATAAATAAATCCTTTGCTTGAAAAACAAGTAATGTTGGCAACAGGAAGAGCATCTGGCCACAAATGCATCCCTGTCCAATTCATTCTAGCATAGAACAATGAATGCTAAATGAACAAACATTCAAACAAACAAAAAATCTGTTTCAGTTAATGATTTTTCAATGAATTAATACATACAACTTAATGAAATACAGCATGTGTGTTAGCTGAATATAATTCACTCTTTGGCCTAATTTTTGATACCCTCTCTTTATCCTTCTAGCCAGGGTCTATAAGAAGTAGGTTCAGCTTGTTGGTCTAAACTGGGCTGGATTAAGACCCATTGAGGCTTTAATCACTTAAAAGATGTTGGTGCTCGCGTATATATGTAATTGAAAATATAAACAATAATAAACCATAAAATAAATTTTCATTTTTCAAAATGAAATAAAACTAACAGTAAGAGGGAAAATAATATTTTTTTTTTGCCTACTTCCACTTCATTTATATTTGAAAAATTTTCTACTTTTTTAAATGCAATGTCTTGGATTAGATCCTCACTATGACACCATAAACACTTTGAAATTATATTTCTGATCATATAAACCACTTTGAATATTATTTTAACAAGTTTGAAGTGATTTCCTTTGTGCCATAAACCATTTACTATTTCTGGGGTGCCCCCTTTTCTTTGATGCTCTAAGCAAATGCTTATTTTGTTTAATGGTTAATCCAGCACTGAATCTAGACCACAGAGAGCCAAGATAGGCCCCCATGATTACCTGTCTAGACCTTATTTGATTCTCCAATTCTTTTGGGAATTACAGAATCAAATAAGGTCCAGTCAAGTATTGGGGATCAAATTTATCAGTTACTCCACCAAGAGTAGATATTTTATGAGTTATATGAATAAGCATACCTGAAGGGCAGACGTATTCGGAGTGAGTAATTTCTTGTACGAAACCTTTTGGCTGAAGAAATGAAAAATAAAATAAGATTAAAAAATTTCATGTAAATTTATGGAAAACAAGAAATCTGAATGCATTTTTTCTCCTTTTTTTCTTTAATTTTAATCGCATTAAAGTATATTAAATAATTTTAATGTATCAATTTTGTACATAAATCTCATTTGTCTCAGGTGAATTTTTTTAAATCTCTCTTCAATCAAAATTGCTACCAGATATATAGTAAAAATAAGTAAGTAATCCTCTATTTAAATTACAAAAATAGAAAAAAAAAAATTGATTTTTGGTTTTGAAGTGAGTGGTGAAAAAAAAAAAAATCAACAAATTATAAGAAATTGATACTACTTACCCTCATATTGATGAAAGCAGAGCTGGAATCAATCATTCCAATATAACGAGAATCAACAGTCTTTTTACTACATCTTCTATTATTAGGCAAAATAGATTTACCCTGTAAACAAAGTGTTTAGACAAAAATATATCACATTATTCATATCTTTTGAATAAGGAACCTCAGATAAAAACAATGTTTCCTAAGTTAGTCAGCAGGTAGGGGCAATGCCTATTATCTTTTGTAGATCCTCCCAGAGTAGTGAATTTGACACAGCTAATTCCTAGTCTGATTACCTGCAGGAAAACATGGACATGGAGAAACAACTGTGGATCAAGTTTGAATGTTCACAGTAAAGTGCATTCTGCTAAAGACACCAAAGGATCAGGTAATGGAGTTAATCTAAGTTGTGGGCTAGGATATGATTACAAATTAAATCTTTAAGTTCCTTGCTTTGGGTAACAGAAAATATAGGAAGATTTTATTCAACATATTCCCCTCTCAGATTCACACATTTATTGCAGTAGTCCTTCAGTTTTTCTAAGCCCTGTAAAAGAACTTTGGAAGGTTTGGCCTTCAACCAGGCCTTTCACAATACACTTAAAGTTAGGAACTTTTCTGCACCTCCTCGTATGCATACCATACAATCATTTGTATCTATTGGAAAAGTCTCCAAAAAGCAAAAACCCCAATTTTTTTTTAATTATCTACCAAACCTCTCCACCGCTAAAAAATTAATTAAAACTCAAGCTTACCTGTACTGTAACATTAATTACACCAATGGGGAGGTCATTTAAGTAAATGTTGGTCGTAATATATTCTTCTTTACAGAGACAAGACACCGGCCCTTTGATTTCTTTTGGTGTCTTTTCCGAGTTACTTGACACCTTCACTTGTAACCCTATCTATCAAAGGAATAAACAGAATGGAACATAAACATTTAGCAAAGGAACATTGTTGATCTTTGAGAAAGTTTTTTTTATGGATAGCTAAAGTGAGAAACATAAGTAATTCAAGTTTAGGACAGGTCTGAAGTATTGCTGTCATCAATCTTAATTTTTTTCTTGTTTAGTTTGTGCATAAAGCAGTGTTCATGGCCTTTGCAGGTTTTTCCAGACGAGTGAGATCGATGAGGCTGATGTCCAATCTAAACATTTAAATTGTCAATGTCTGAAAGAAAATGTAGCCAAGCAAATACTCAAAGATCCAGTTTATCAAGATGCTCTTGATCCTTTGGTGCTAAATGAAAGCAAGGGACCAAGAGGGTCTTGATAAACCAGGTGATGTGTCATGCCTGTCATAACCTTTACCCCTAAGCCAAAGAGAATTTTAAACAGCTCATGGTGTTTTATCATGATGCAAGCACATGAGAATTTGTTCTGCTGTGAGGTCAGATCCCCTTTTGTTCTGCTGTGAGGTCAGATCCCCTTTTGTTCTGCTGTGAGGTCAGATCCCCTTTCATTCTGGGGTTGATCATTTTCATTTTGGAGTGAGTAACCAAGGCCCCTGGATGACTTTGCTTTGCTGTAGAATACAACTACAGCACAAAATTTAAATTAAATTTAGTTTGCTGGTTATTATTTTTGAGTATTTCTAATTAACACTACTTGAGCAGACTTATAAGATAATTGTAGCTGAACTGACCAAATGTTTGGAGTAATTCATTGGTCTTCATTCTCATTTAGTGTCGTGTGTGTGTGTGTGTGTGTGTGTGTGTGTGTGTGTCTGTGTTTGTCCCCCCCCCCTAACATCGCTTAACAGCCGATGGTGGTGTTTTTTGCGCCCCTGTAACTTAGCGGTTCGGCAAAAGAGACCGATAGAATAAGTACTAGGCTTACAAAGAACAAGTCCTGGGGTTGATTTGCTCGACTAAAGGCAGTGCTCCAGCATGGCCACAGTCAAATGACTGAAACAAGTAAAAGAGTATCTAAAATCCATAACAATGACAACTGCAAACCATGGGGCTGAGATTGTTCAGCTTATCGAGTAAAGAATATGAAGTAGAACAATGATAGGATTATTTAGTCAATAAAGTAAAAGAGAAAAAAAAAAACAAAGAAAAACTATTTTTATTGTCTCTTCAAGGAGAGCTGGAATTTGTTGAATATCTAATAAAAAGATGAATGCTAAGATGTTTAAGAGGGATGACAAAATCCTTAACAGTCTAAAAATAAATAAAATAAATGAAATAACAAAACCTTGACAATGTAGGAAAAATGTTTCAAATCTACAAAATGTATTTTTCAGAAGAAAAAAAAAAATAAAAAGAAAGAAAATATAACAAAAAGGATACTTACAGTAAGGCATTTCTTGATATTCGATTGTATAGTTATGCTTATAGGAATCCTTTCCCCAACAATACCAGTGTATGGCATTATATAAGAAATGGAAAATGGTTGAAAGACGGAAATGGTAGGCAAAGCTAACAAGCCAAGGCCATCAGTTTCACTGGAACAGAACACATTCCCAATCCATTCTGTTGCTGGACTTGGTACTTTGGTTTTCAGCAGTAATTTTTCATGTTTTCTAGAATAATGTAAAGAAAATTCTAAAGAACAGTTAAAAACAATTTGACATACTTACAACACTCACTGTCCTTTACTTTTTATTGGTTTCAGTCATAAGACTGCAGCCATGCTGGGGCACAATCTTGAAGGGTTTGGTTGAACGAACCAAACCCAGTATTTACTTTTTGTCGAACTGGCTGTCAAGTGGTGTGTGTGTGTGTGTGTGGGTAGATTGTTTGAAGTAGTGTGCAGATTTTATATATTAAGAAAAAGGAGGTAGTCAGAATTTTACATAATTATTTATTTACTGCTTTCATCACATTTCAGTGATTCAGCTTATGAATCTCTGAAACGAGATGAAAGCGCTGAATAACTAATTATTCAAAATTTTGACTACCTCCTTTTACTTTTTATAAATTATGTGTATGTGGCTGTGTGGTAAGTAGCTTGCTTACCAACCACATGGTTGCAGGGTCATTCCCACTGCGCGGCACCTTGGGCAAGTGTCTTCTACTATAGCCTTGGGCCGACCAAAGCCTTGTGAGTGGATTTGGTAGACGGAAACTGAATGAAGCCCGTCGTATATATGCATATATATATGTGTGTGTGTGTGTGTGTGTGTGTGTGTGTGTGTGTGTGTGTGTGTGTGTGTGTGTGTGTGTGTGTGTGTGTGTGTGTGTGTTTGTGTGTCTGTCTTTGTCCCCCAACATCGCTTGACAACCGTTGGTGGTGTGTTTACGTCCCCGTAACTTACTGGTTTGGCAAAAGAGACCGATAGAATAAGTACTAGGCTTACAAAGAATAAGTCCTGGGGTCGATTTGCTCAACTAAAGGCGGTGCTCCAGCATGGCTGCAGTCAAATGACTGAAACAAGTAAAAGAGTAAAAGAGAGTAAAGGGTATATGTATATATATACACATATATACACACGTACAGCATCCATCTACCAAATTTATTTATTAGACAATGGTTGATCAGGGGGCTATAATAGAAAATTTTTGCCCAGGGTGCCATACGGTGGGACTGAACCCAAAACCACATGGTTGAAAAGGAAGCTTCTTACCCGCACAGCCTTGAGTATTTCTATAAATTCATTTTATTCAAAAATAACTCATTTTATATTTTTATGTATGTATTTATTGACATATAAAGATAGTTTAATATATATTTTGATAACCTTAACACTGATTATATTTTGCTTGCAAAGAATTCTTTACCATTCATTTTTATGTAATTTCAATTACAAATCACAGAGGAATTTAAACTTCTTAAACAAAACTTATATGATTTGAAAAGTATGTAATGCATTGTTTCATAACAGTGTCACCAGCATCTCTTTTAGACTTTTATTTTTCTTTTCTTGAAAGCTAGCAAAAGAAATACAGACTGTTATTATGCTAAAGTTCTTTATACTAAAACAAGAAAGAGAAAAGAAACAGAGAGAGAGAGGGGGGGAGAAAAGGAGGGAGAGAAGGAGTTGCAGCATTTCGTGACACATGCAAGTCTGCTTGTAGTTTCTATGGGATTTGCATAATGCTGACCAAACCTGAAGCATGTTTTATAGCTTAGGTTATATTTTGTTGTTGATATTACAAAACAGGAACACGGAGCATAACCATACTGAAATAATATAGCAAACACACACACATACACACGTTTTTATAAATGTATTTCTAAGAATAGCATTGCAAAGTGTCCTTTATTGGCAGTGTTATGTTGAAAAGTACCAAAACTTGATTGCCAATATACATATATAATTCAAGAATAGGATAAAATCTTTATAAGAATTCATCAAGTAGTTAGCATGTGTTTATTATGGTAGTTTGACTTTAGAGCCCCTCTTAGCATGAGGCATTTATGTATAGTAATGCCTTTATATAAATAAATATATATATGTGTGTGTGTGCGGTAAGAAGCTTGCTTGCCAACTAAATGGTTCCAGGTTCAGTCCCACTGTGTATATAGCACCTTGGGTAAGTGTCTTCTACTATAGCCTTGGGCCAACCAAAGCCTTGTGAGTAGATTTTGTAGATTGAGTAGACAGAAACTGAAAGAAGCCTGTCATGTGTATGTGTGTATGTGTATATGTGTGTGTGTATATTTATATCAGTGTGTCTTTGTGTCTATGTTTGTCCCCCCACGATTGCTTGACAACCGATGTTGATATGTTTACATCCATGTAACTCAGCAGTTCAGCAAAAGAGTTTCATATATGTAGGATCCTACTATATTTGAATATATAGTATCTGACCTGAAAGTCCTTCAGAAGATGTTTCTCAGACTACCTCAATGATACCCAAATTGCTCTCAGTCATCATCACTGATATCCTCCAATGACCCTCAACAGAATTTGAGAACCGACTTTCCACTGATAAAATGTAATCTAGCTGGTGGAGTACAGTGTGCAGAACATTCCAGATGCCAAACACACGTAATGTCCTTAAGCAAGACACTTTATTTCACATTGCTCCAGTTCACTCAGTTGGCAAAAATGAGTAGTACCTGTATTTCAAAGGGCTAGCCTTGTCACACTATGTGTCACGCTGAATATCCCCGAGAACTACGTTAAGGGTACATGTGTCTGTGGATTGCTCAGTCACTTGCACGTTCATTTCACGAGCAGGCTGTTCCGTTGATCGTATCAGCTGGGACCCTCGTCGTCGTAACCGACGGAGTGCTCCTATCTATTATTTTAGTGACACTGAAAGGATGAAAAGCAAAGTCAGCCTTGGCAGAATTTGAACTTAGAATGTAAAGATGGACGAAATGCCACTAAGCATTTTGTCTGGTGTGCTAACCATTCAGCTAGCTCATTGCTTTGATAATAATAATAATAATAATAATAATAACAATAATAACAATAACAATAATAACAATAACAATAATAACAATAACAATAATAACAATAACAATAATAACAATAACAATAATAACAATAACAATAATAATAATAACAATAATAATAATAACAATAATAATAATAACAATAATAATAATAACAATAATAACAATAACAACAATAACAACAACAATAACAATAACAATAATAATAATAACAATAATAACAATAACAACAATAACAACAACAATAACAATAACAATAACAATAACAATAATAATAATAATAATAACAATAATAATAATAATAATAATAATAATAATAACAACCTGGTTTCTAAATCTTTCCATAACCATGTTTCTGAAAAGTAATCTAATATTCCAAATCTTTCTTCTGGCATGAAAGCGTCTTCTGCAACACTTGTATCAGCTGTCGTTGTTTCAGGAACATTATAAAACTGCTCCCCTGAAATAAAACAACACTAAAAGATTATGAAATAGAAACAGTTATTCTTACTTAGAGAAGTTTCCATTATGAATCTTAAACTAAAATAAATACAAAACAAATCACTTACACAACACATCGGTTGCTTCTTCACTTGGAAGATCAACTGGGGCTTGTAGCCAAGTGCATGGTCGGGTTTCCAGGTTAATATCAGAGATAAGTGTTAGTCCAGAACCCTGAAAAGTATGGAAATACAAAATAGGATCAGGGCAAAAATCAATGAACAAATAACTTTCTTATATCTATAAGAACTCTGTACTGCAAATTGCTAATGAGATTTTTATCAATACTAATCAAATATACCATACTGTTTAATATAAAATTTGAGAGTTGATTTGTTACAAATTATTGATTTATTTGAGACAAATATAAGGACAAATTTTCTAACTTATGGATAAAGTCGATAAAATCTATTCAGAAGTAGGCTGTTTCAAATTAAATACTACACAATTTAGAAAAACAGAGAAAAAAACGGCTTTTTATTTTTATATTAGAATTTAAAATCTGGTATAGGCTGTGTTTAATGAAAATATCCATCTATGTAGCATAATGTATACACACTGTAGGTAGGGTAGGCAGTTAGTACAGTATTTGTTCTACAATAACATCTCTTATGGAACTGTGTTAAAATCACAGTAAATATCAGAAAGGGAGAGAGAAAGAGAGAGAGAGAGAGAGAGGGAGATTAAGATGTTCCAACAGAGGTCAGCAAGTACACCAGTTGCATTTCAATCTTTTCAACACATATCTATGGCTTTGGTTCTCCATTGGTTATAATGATAAACGTTCCAGTTGATACAATCAACCAAACAGCCTGCTCATGAAATTAACATGCAAGTAGCTGAGCACTCCACATTCATGCATATCTTTAACATAGTTCTCAGGGAAAGTCATCAGGACACAGAGTGCACTAAGACTTGCCCTTTGAATTATAGGTACAACTCATTTTTGTCAGCTGAGTGGAGTGGAGCAATGAAAAATAAAGTGTCTTGCTCAAGGACACAACATGCCACTAGGATCTGAACTTATGATCTTACAATCAGGAGATGAATACCCTAGCCACTAAACCACATGTCTCCACACTTACATCTATTTAGCATACATTAAGTAAGCTATATAATGGGTGTATAAACTTAATCCTTTGAAATTTTGGTAGAAAGAAATGATAGGGAAAACTGTTGCATACATGCATGTGTGTGTACCAATTTATATCAGTGTAGGATATATATATATGTGTGTGTGTGTGTGTGTGTGTGTGTGTGTGTGTGTGTGTGTGTGTGTGTATATATATATATATATATATATAT
>NC_068986.1:31439186-31453798 GCF_001194135.2 Octopus bimaculoides | reverse complement strand
GTATATATATATATATATATATATATATAGAGATATTTGTGTGTGTGTATATATATATATATATATACATATATATATATATATATATATACATATATGTATATATGCATATATATCTATACATATATATATGTATATATATCTGTATGTATATATATGTACATATATATATATATATATATGCTGTGCTGTTTGACATTTGCATTTGAAGCTCCAATACAAACATTTCAAAGTGTTTGGGTGTCAATCTGAGGACAGTGTAGAGGATTCGGAAAGAGTTGGATGAGTCTAAAGGGGATTACGAAAGTACGCCAGCTTGGAAAACTCACTCTGATCATTCCGATAAGAATAGAACTCTTGAATTTGTTGGTGAGATCCAGGCCGTGATTGAAAACAATCCCTCCAAGTCAATCAGGTCCATTGCCAGGGACATGGGAGTGTCTGAGTTTCTCATCAGGCAGGTAGTGCATGAAGACATTTGGTATTCCTCATACAAGATGAGACAGGGCCAATTATTATCCCAAGGCATCAAGGACAAGTGAGAAGACTGTGCTATGAAGCTTTTGAAGAAACTCAAGCATCCCCTCCAACCAATGATTTGGTTTTTCTCAGATGAGAAAAATTTCTGCCAGGTGAACGCACATGTGCATACATACATATATACACACAGGTGAACACACAGAACAGCCGTTGGCTTGCCATGTCCCCAAAACATGTACTGAGAGTGATAAAAATCAAACATCCAGTGAATGTCAAAGAGTGATAACTAGTGATGGCAACGTTATGTTTCCATTCATCTTCCCACACGTCCACAGACTCAACATAGAGGCCTACATCAAGTGCCTGAAGGAGGTAGTGCTGCTCTGGGTGAAGGGGGAAGCTGCTGGAAGTTATTATGTCTGGCAACAGGTCTCTGCATTGTGCCACACAAGCAGGAGAAAGCAGTCATGGCTATCAGATAATTTCTGCGACCACACCACACCTAACATCTGGCGACCTAACTCCCCAGACTGCAACCCCCTTGATTATTATGTGTGGAGCACAGTTGAGCAAGAAACCAACAAAACTCCTTGTAACACCAAAGATGAACTGAAGGCAAGGATTATGGCAGCATTCACCAGCTTAAACAAGGAAAGTACCCAGAAGAGTTGCAGGAGATTCTGAAGTTGTCTGGAGGCTGTGGTTGAAGCCAATGGCGATTTTATTGAATAAATTTACTCTTTAGTATTTCAAGATATTTTCATACAATTTTGGTAAATATATCCATTAAAATGAGATGTCAGTATTATTTTCCTTTTTGCATAGTTTAGATGATAATTTATTCACCATGCCTTGTATGTGTGTGTGTGTGTGTGTGTGTGTGTGTGTGTGTGTGTGTGTGTGTGTGTGTGTGTGTGTGTGTGTGTGTGTGTGTATACATATATATATATACATATATATATATATATATATAGAGAGAGAGAGAGAGAGAGTGAAGAAACGGGGAGAAAAAAAAGAAACTTTGTATCATGGTAAACACTAGCTTGTCACTCTTTCCAAAAGAAACACAAAACCAGAGATTGACTCTTTGGAAACCTGAAGCCAATGATGCTCTTGGTTATAAACTGTGATATAAAGTAAATAAAGTAAATATATAAAATAAATGCATCAGCCTCTAATGCCCACCCAGTCTTTAAGTCTGTTTGTTTATCATTTTTCATACAAGACAAAATGAGTCATACTTGACAGAGCTTACACATACAGTACCATATCTACATTTTATAACCATGCATCATCAGACTTCTTGTATATGATTCATACAGTCTGTCTTTTGCATGAACAAAGACAAAATTTTGTTTCCAACAGATGTAACAGCTTCTTAAACTACTTCCAAAACTATTTTTTGTATTTAAGCTATTATATTTTTATGACAACCATCTTCAGCACTAATTATGTAACCAAACTAACAAAAACTATCTGTCATACCAAGACAACCTAATATATCAATCAGTTTACTAACTAATGAAACAAAGAAAAAAATATTCCTCATGATTAATTTTACCATTTCTAAAACTGACTATTGTAATCCACTCCTCAATATATTTTAAGGATCTGAGATATAATGGTTGAAATACTGACCAAGAATTTAAACTTTACCAAAGTATTGTGCCCTGAGCAAGGTACACAACGTTGCTTACCTCGAGAAATGAGTGGAAGAAAATACTTGTGATGCCTGATGCAGGAAACATTAAGAATAAAGTGGATACTAAAAAATAGCTGTATTTTGGTTTATTAAAATTACAGCCCTAATGATGACAAAATAATCCCCATCTTAAACTGATTCTAGTTAAGAATGACAGGGGGATAACTTTGGAATTTAAAATAATCAAAATTAATGAAACAGACTATGGTGAGGCATTAGTCTAATGTTTGGTAGTATAGTCACAACTCCAGCTATGTTTTGGTCTTATATGATTTCATCAGCAAAGCATATTTCAACTATATTCTGAAAGGACATAAAATGATCTGATATAGGATTTCTATTGATAACTACAGAGTAGCATAACTTAAAAAGGTTGACAAGAGAAAATAGCCAGAGATACCTGTTCCATAGTCAGTTTGCCAAGCTAACTGAAAAATTTAACTCATAGTTGAGTTGTTAGGTTAGCAAGAAAAAAAAAAAGAACTACCAAGTTAAATAAGGGCCTCTATTAGTCTGGGTTGGCCATTTATCTGTATTTGTATGCGTAGACCTGGTCAAGGCTTTTTTGTGGAAGACTGACTAACTCATGCTTACAAATCTCCTCCTCCACACTCAGTGGCATAGCTAATAGAGGAGCAGGGGGGGAGGCGACCACTTCCCCTGAGCTCATTTTTCAAAATTGACACCTTTTCAACTATTGAGAAATGAGTTCAGCACTTTTTTTTTATGTACTTGCTCCCCCTAACTTTAGAACTTGGCTATGCCTCTGTCCACACAACCAATATTATTCAAGGGAACTGCCACTGCCTTTGTGCCAATACAACTTAGCACTTGTATCATCACAGGTGTTGCTATTAAAATACTCAGGGTTGGAACAGATATAACAAAGCATCTTGTTTTATACTCTAACAATTTAACCAATTCTCCACACTGGATTGATGCCTTTTTAGTGACCCTGAAAGGGTGTAAGGTAAAGTTAACCATAGCAGAAGGTCAGAACAAATGCTGTAAGGAATCATATCCAATGCTTAAAGAACTCTTCCAGTGTGTTATTATTTTCCTAACTTTATAAAAAAAAGTCAATTTGCAAAATCCCTCTTGGTTTATAAAAATAGACAGAAAACAGTTAATAAGAAATATTCAAAAGCCACAAAATAATTCTGTTGTTATTAGGGGTTCTTTTCAGAAGAAACTTAACTCTAACAATGGTCAATATACAATAAATACTACTAAAAGGGGTGACTATTTAAAAATTCTAGTTGTGTACAGTATTATGTTTCATGGTTATTTGAGATCTGTTTTGGTCTATTCCCTTGCAATTGTTTCAAAATTTGCTTAACACCACTTAACATTTTACAGGAAAAGAGAAACTTGTGTGGGAGATTATGTGGTTGTGCAACCTTCTGTAAATAGTAACCAAATCTCCCTCAAATGATACCATGCTGTCTTTGAAAGGAGTGTGTGTGTGTGTGTGTGTGTATGTGTGCATACATACATATGTATATATCTATGTGCATACATACATATATATATATCTATGTGCATACATACATATATATATATATCTATGTGCATACATATATATATATATATCTATATGTATGTGCATACACACATACATATATATATCTATATGTATGTGCATACATACATATATATATATATATCTATATGTATGTGCATACATATATATATATATATATATGTATGTGCATACATACATATATATATATATATATATCTATATGTATGTGCATACATACATATATATATATATCTATATGTATGTGCATACATACATATATATATATCTATATGTATGTGCATACATACATATATATATATCTATATGTATGTGCATACATACATATATATATATATCTATATGTATGTGCATACATACATATATATATCTATATGTATGTGCATACATACATATATATATCTATATGTATGTGCATACATACATACATACACACACACATATATCTAGAGAGAGAGAGAGAGATATGTAGACACATGCTATGTCTACAGAAGACTGACTGCAGCTTCTTTCAACTTAGGTCTACTTGATCTGGAATAGCACCGAGCTAAACAACACGACAATGAAAAGTTGTCTCATAAATTTATGGTAAAAAATAATGTAGAAAGCTCTTTCAAGAATTTGAAAGAAACCTGTTGAAACTGCATTTCAGAATTTTTTTTTTTTTTTAGTAATAAAGAATACAATTCTAAATATCTAAAACAATTTACTTGCCTACTTGCACAGCAGACTATCAATCTCACATCCCTTAGAGATTGAATGACACAACAGAAGCCATACACCACTAGAAAGGTTTCATCCTTTATCATTATGATATTTAAAAAAGAAAAAAAAAGTACAAGCACATATCTAAAAGAAGACAACTTTGTAAGATGTTTCTTATTCCTTATCTGTGTGTTGTGTTATCATTGTAAATGAGAAAGTTACCATTTTGCGAACATGAAAATACATGAATGTAGATATGTTCAGAAGTATCAGCAGACGGTTTACAATTCTAAATATCTTATGCCTAAGTACCAAGCTAGACTGACCTAATTCAACTGAACAACAAGAATTGATATATTCATTTCTCATAAACACAGTGTCGAAGACTATGTTGTAAATATTGCATCAGGTATAAGAATATCCAAATGTTTACAAACAGAATTGTAATTTTAATTGCTTTTACATAATTATTCAGTACTGATATTATTAATAATAGGAAAATGTAGCATATTATCTAATTAATTACATAATTTATCAGTTATTATTTGACAATAAGTAAATATTTTATTCCTAACATAAGCAAAAAATATTAGACTTATAAACAAAAAAAAATATATAATTTTATGATTTCTTGTCTAAAGTTCATTAGTGATATAAATATGATAGAGCTTGTGTCTCAGTTTTTACAATACAAGTTTCAGATGTTCAATCAACAGAACTGCTTTATTTTATTATAAACTTGGTGATTGAATATTCCACAGGTACTTACATCCATAACATAATTCTCAAGTAGACTCAGCATGATACTGACTGTGATAAGAATGGCCATTTTATTTACAGGCAAAATCCATAATACAAACTTCTACAAAGTACCATCAATATAATTTTACTCTCATGGCTTGAGCTGACTTGAGGCAATTGTAAAAGTCCCTTGCCCATCTAAGGTGCCAGGCAGTGAGACTTCATAGTTGTGAAGCAGATTTCTTAGGCATTCAGTCAAACCTGGGATCCAATCAGAAATCAAAATTCCTGGAAATTTACCAGGAATCTAAAGCACTTGCTACAAATTATTAAATAAATTCTTCAGTCTTACCTTAAAAGCAAACATTGCATCAACATATCTTGATGAATATACAGAAGCAACACGTTTCTTTCTGTGTTCTGTATCAAAGAAAGAGGAATATACATTATTTAATCAAGAATAATAAACAATAAATAATAAGGAGTAATAAAAATTGCAAATAAACAAAATAGAAAATTTGTTAATAATGCTGGAATTTAGTCACAAAAAAATGAAATATTTTCTTAAGGAACAATGTAATGCTGGCAGTAAAATTCAAACTTATGAAATAAAAGCTCAAAGCATTTTGCCTTGCTTGCACCTAACTACATAGTTGCTTTATAACAATCATGATTATTTTTATAAGATTTAAAACATAAGTTTACTCCTTTGTTGCTATATTTCTTATGAAATACAGTCCATGTGCTTCACTTGATTTTGAAAATAATTAAGAATGTGGAAAGATTTAGTAAAATATTGTTATATTTCAGGATGGTCATTCATTTTTTTTTTGCCAAATAAACATATGCACTATATATTCAAGATTATGTATGAGCTACAAGCTGAAAATTAACAGCATTAACCTTATCTATTTACCTAATATGAACACCACAAATTCCTGAGTTTAACAAAGACAAAACAAAAAGAGAAATTAATATTTATAAGAAATTAATATTTCTGTACATACCATTCATTTCAATTCCATGTTGTGTTTCCATTAGAATCTTCTGGCAATGTTTATCTTCAGCAGAATAAAACCTGCTCAATTGAAAATGATGCTCTTTTAATTTATTGAAAACCTACAAAATAAAAGGGATATAATCTTATAATTAATTTTTTTTTATGAGTGAAAGTTAAATAAATACTTTAAAAAAATAATAAACAACAAAACATATAAAGATAAAATTAATACAGAGTATATTTTCATTAAGCATGATTGAGGAAACCACTTCTTAATCATATTCGTTTATTTGTTTGTTTGACATTCAGTTTTTGAAGTCAGCATGGGTTGGAAGGGGAGTTATTTGAAGCAGGATTTTATGATTGGATACTCTTTTTGTCACCAACCTTTAGATGTTTTTTAAATGAGGGATGTTTTTTTCCCAGAGATCTTTGAATGTACAAAGTTACTAGTCGTGGCAACATACAGGAAATATCAACACTCGTGCACATTTACACACGCGATACGCTTACTGTAGTTTATCAACCAAATCCACTCACAAAAATTTGGTTAGTTTAAGACAATAGAAGGCATTGAGTCATGGGTCTGATACTTAAACCTTATAGTTGTGAAGCAAACTTCTTATTCACACAACCGTATATAATATGCTAATATGATATTTTAAATACTATGCTAATGTTATGCTATTTCCACACCATTGAAATAAAGCTGAGGTTGTAGATACAAAGATATTACTGCAACTCATGAAAATTATCTTACAGAATATTAATCTGTCACTTTAGTATAATTGATATATATAGTCCAACATTTCTACATAGAATTGTCATTTAATTATGTTTACTCCAAGATATTGAGAGTCAGTCATATTTGTTACTTTTTTTCTTTGACTGAAAGTAATTCTCTCTTTTTTTTCTCTTCACATATACTTTTATGGTTTAAATGGTGTAAGAAGCTCCATGACTGTGTGTGTGTGTGTGTGTGTGTGTGTGTGTGTGTGTGTGTGTGTGTGTGTGTGTGTGTGTGTGTGTGTGTGTGTGTGAATAAAGTTATGGAGACAAGGTTGAAATTTCATTCATAACACCGTTGCTAATTCCTCTTTTCATTTTTCTATCAGTTTCAGTCCCTGGACTATGGCCATGCTGGGGCACAGCATTCAAGAATTTTACTTGATTATATCAAACACAGGTCTCTATTTATCAGATGGATACGGTTATCTTTTGAATGCACTGGTATACACAGAAGCAAATGCATACATGTGCACACACACAAATACACATATGGGCTTCCACACAGTTTCCATCAATCAAATTTCCCTCACAAGGCATTGGCCAGCTTCAGGAAACCACATTAGAAGACACTTGCTGAAAGTATGACCAAATTTTGGAACCACATGTCTGTGAAGGGAACATACTTGTGCCTATCATAAGTAACTTGGAATTAATGAATAATAAAAATAGTTTCATGCTTACCTGTTGTTCTGTAACCCAGTTATCCCATCCAGAAAAGGTACTTCGGTCTGCCAAGTTTATAGCACATACTGAATTCCCAGTAGTTTTCAGATTAAATGTAATATAATCATTCGGGTAGAGTGGTCCTTTTGGAATATCAAATTCTACCTAGATATGGAAAGAAAAATATTAATAAAAAATTAACTTTGTTAATGACATTATCTTTGTAAGTTAATATTACTGTAAATATTTATAATTTTTTTGTATGACATGTAAATATCAGTACTAAATAGCCTCCACTCCTCAAAGTTGACTGGACTCATGCCATCACCACTGATGTGTACCCAACTCATCGCATCACACTTGTGTTCCTACCAAATACTATACCCAGGACTTCTTTCTCAGAATGTCAGTCTTCTGGAATTACTTATCTATACATGTCTTTCCTAATCACTATGAATAGTTTTTTTCTTCTTAGAACATTGGCCCTGTGTATTCTCTTCTCTATTCATGTTTTTTTCTGTATGTATTGACTTGCAATACATTTTCAATGGAAAATTAATGGCCACAATTTCACCAGTCTTGGAGGAGGGACTGCAACAGTCATAGATAATACTTTTCCAACTAGACTCAGCAGGTAAAAAAAAAAAAAAGGCTGGGGCAGAAAATATCAATTCATATGTTCTCACACTTTTCAAAACTCACCTTTATGTATGCAAATATACACAAAGAATTAATTACTATGTATTTAAGAGATATACAGGGAGCTTACTTCATTTTTGAAACAGGAATTAACTGAAAACTCTTGGTAATCATCCACTAATTCTCCATTATCGTCAACCAAGTAGACCAAAATATAACTGAGTGGAGACATCTCAGGGATGATGTCGATATCAAATTCAAGTTTAGCCATAAAGGGTGCTGAATCAGATCTTCGATTATTTTCTGTAGAAAAATAAAATTTGTTGAAAGTAATTTGATTAAACATTTCTATATTTCATGTATTTTATAAATGGTAAATATAAATATATTTTTAAAAAGAGACATACCCCTTTTAGTATGCTTTTTGTTTTTGTAATTTATGTGTTTGTGTTTTGCGTCTTTTTGGTAACCGGGTGAAGATTGAGTTTGGTTAGAATATGGCATCATGGATAAAACTTCATCATCTGGATCAGCAGAAATTTTAAGGGAATTGTTAAAGTGTTCTTTTCTATAAACATAACGGTGATCAGCACGGAAAGCTATCTGACCATTGGCAACTATTTGACTTTTTGACATAACCTGGAAAACAGATAAAAGTTGAAAATATAAGGAGTAACAAATATACTTAAACTGGAAATTTTCTCAACACATTTCATCTTGTAATAAATAATTGCATATAGACTAGCAAGTTTATTAAAAATTTTAACAATTATTTATTTTTTTTATTACACATAAATGATAACCTAAAATTTAAGACATTAAAACTGACTTAGAAAAAAATACTTATATGGAGAATATATGATACATATCATGAGAGAAATTCAGTTATCGAGAAACTCTATGTGTATGTGTGAGTGTAGTGTGTGTATGTGTGTGTGTGTGTGTGTGTGTGTATGTGTGTGTGTACTTTTATTGCATAAGCAGGAAAAATGTGCTTACTACTTTATTTTATTGTTTGAAGCTAATGATTCATGTTACTATGATATGTCTTCAGAAGTCATCTTTATGAATCTTATAGTAATGATTTGGATAATAAGCAATTCTACTAACCTAACACACACACACACACACACACACACACACACACACACACACACACACACACACACACACACACACACACACACAAGGAACAGTTGAAATGGCAGTTTATTATCTCTGGGGCTGCATTAAAGAAGTTACAGATACTCACCAAATAATAAAGGTTGATTCTTTCCCTGAGTGTTGCTGTGTATAAAATATTAAGATTCAGCTTTGAATGGCACCGGAGATTTTTTTCTAATGGTTTAATCTGAAGGTATTTACCCATTCTTGAAAACCACTGTTTCACAGTGAATGTATCAATTGGTGTGTACATATAGTGATGGCTGTCCTCATTGACAAAAGTCCCATTAATGGATCGAGCCTGAAATAATTTATAATGTATTAACAGATGAAACAATCAGCTCATGCATATGTATGAGAAGATATTACTTTCACTGACTAACAACTAAAATGCCTGGTATTTGCTCTCTAGAGCCTGTTTTTACTTTCTTCATAGCTTAAATGAAATATGAAATTAAGATGGTTAATAATTTTATGGCACAAACTTTCCAAACAAGCCAATATTAAGCATGTAAGTATAGGGTTAACAAATAAAAATAGATCACTAGGTTTCAATATTTCATGTAAACATCTAAATTTGAAGACACCCATCTCCCAAACCTATGAAAAAATAAAAAATGGATCATTCAAAACAAAATTTTAAAATATGTGTATCTTGGTCCAACAAATTCTGATATTTATATCTTATCTGTATTTTGATTTTATCAAAGAATAAAAACAGTGAGCTGGCTGAATCATTAGCATGCGAATTAAATGCTTAGTTGGCATTTCTTCTGACTCCTTACATACTGAGTTTAAATTCTGGTGAGGTCAGCTTTGCCTTTCATCCCTTTTCAGGCTTCATAAAAAAAGTACCAGTCAAGTACTGAGGTCAATGTAATTGATTTACCCTCTCCCTCTAAACTTGCTGGCATTGCACCAGAAGGATAACCTTGTGATGGACTGGCATCCCTTTCAGAAGTCAGTCTTGAAGTCTCAGCTTAAATGCCTTGAAAATCCTCTGAGATGTTTGGGCTTCAAGAGCAAATAGGCTTGAGGCAGATTTATGTTCTAAACACTAGCTTAATATGATGGTGTTTGGAACATAGCTGTGGGCTTAACACACTAATGACAAAGTTAGTCATTTTACTAAATCCCATCAAATTGTTGAATATTTTCAAATTTAATTATGATACAGTAGTATTATATAAGAAATATTATATAAGTAGTATTGTTTGTTGTTGGCACTCCGTCGCTTACGACGTTGAGGGTTCCAGTTAATCCGATCAACAGAACAGCCTGCTCGTGAAATTAACGTGCAAGTGACTGAGCATTCCACAGACATGTGTACCCTTAACGTAGTTCTCGGGGATATTCAGCGTGACACAGTGTGACAAGGCTGGCCCTTTGAAATACAGGTACAACAGAAACAGGAAATAAGAGTGAGAGAAAGTTGTGGTGAAAGAGTACAGCAGGGTTCGCCACCATCCCCTGCCGGAGCCTCGTGGAGCTTTAGGTGTTTTTGCTCAAGAAACACTCACAACGTCCAGTCTGGGAATCGAAACTATGATCCTATGACCGCGAATCCACTGTCCTAACCACTGGGCCATTGCACCTCCACATAATCAGTATTATAAAAGCAGTATATTTCATTTGAAATATGTTCACAAAAGGGTTAAGTCTCATATCCAAAGATATAGCGAAACTTAGAAAATGGAAACAAAATTAGCAGATATGTAGTCTGAATGCTTAATCCAATTGGCAGTTTACTCTTACATTTAAGAAAACATTTTGAAAATTAAAGAAGAATAGAACATAATATTGTTACCTGAAGTACAAATTCTTCAGTATATTTATCAAAGTGGTCAATGGTAAAATCTATTTCTCCATTCTCATTGGAAGTGAAAATACCAGCAAGTTCAATGTCATTGACAAAGTCAACAGCTGTGACTTCTATAACTTCTCCTGCAGCAATACTGTTGTCAGGTTTGGAAACTAAAACCTGAAAATAAAATAAAATGTGTATAATTTTAAAGAAAGCTATAAAATGGATGTAACTGTTTTGTAATAAGACCATGTGTTTAATGGGATGTAACATTTAACATAGTTCATAAAAAAATCATTTCTTCCTCTAGTCCTTTTGATAATATGAAGGCAAGATTTGATGACTAATAGAACTACCAATCATTTTTGGCTTCCTTTCAGAATTACTGCAGTTCTGTCCAACTTTCTGAGACAATTTCTCTTAAAACTGTCTCCTATGTTTTCTTATTCATTATTATTATTTATCTATTTATTTAATTTTTCCACAGGGTTTTTGGCTTTATAACCAACCCACATGTATAAGAAATGTAATGCTGTGTAACGCTAAGTCACTAGCTGTGACCGTAGATGACTAGCTGAAATTGAGTTGGCAAGCTGGTAGAATTATTAGTATGCTGGGTAAAGTGTGCAGCAGCATTTCATCCATCTTTGCGTTCTGAGTTCAAATTCCACCAAGGTCAACTTTGCCTTTCATTCTTTTGGGGGGGGTCGATAAAATAATTAAAATAATTACCAGTTGATAAATAATTACCAAATAATTTGGGGTTGATGTAATTGGCTTACCCCATCTCCTGAAATTATTGACCTTGTACCAAAATTTGAAATTGATATTAATGATGAGGGTAATGATTGTCTCTATTATCATTATTATTTGTTGTGAAGGCGGCAACCTGGCAGAATCGTTAGCGCACTGGATGCAATGCTTAGTGGTATTTCGCCTGTCGCTACGTTCCGAGTTCAAATTCCACTGAGGTTGACTTTGCCTTTCATCCTTTCGGGGTTGATAAAATAAGTACCAGTTGAACACTGGGGTCAATGTAATCAACTCATCCCCCACTTTCCCCAAGCTGCCCTTGTGGCAAAAATTTGAAATTATTATTATTTGTCGCTAACATTTTACTCTTTTCAGTTTGCTTGCATAAGTTGCATTGAGTTAACAGTAATATTTATATTGATGCTCCCACATCAATATAAATAAAGATGCTAACATTACATGAATGTTAGGGCTCTTTATCCTCAGATCTTCTCTCACTGAGATAGCCTATGAACAAAGGAGTGCCAAATGTTATCATTTCAACCTTCTCTGAAATCAGAATATCTAGGACCACATTCTCCAATATGTCCTTCCCACTTTTTGTTTTTCAAAAGTGTAGTAGTGATCTGAGAAACATTTGGCTGCGAGTTTGAGCAAACCAAATGACCATGTAAAGACTCCTTCACTCGCTAACACTAAGAATATGTGTAATATTTAGGTACTCCTTAGGGCAGTGAACTGGCAGAGTTGTTAGTACACAAGGCAAAATGCTTAGGAGCATTTCATCCATCTTAATGTTCTGAGTTCAAATTCAGCTGAGGTTGACTTTGCTTTTCATTCTTTCAGGATTGATAAAATAAGCACCAGTTGAACACTGAGGTCGATTGTAATCAACTTAACTCCTTCCCTGAAATTGTTGGGCTTGAACCAAAATTTGAAACCAACATTTAGGTACCCTTTGCCATCTCGGTGATAACAGTTACAATAAAATAGGAAATGAAATAATCAGATTTAAATCAAATTAATCATCAGAATTGTTCTGGAAGTGAAGAAAAAGTATCAAACCTTCCCATAGTAAGTGAAACCAGGCTTGAAATATCCTTGAGAAAATTTTAGGTCAATTTTTACATATTCATTCTTTATCTCTGGTCCATAAACTGTTGAATTGACAACCATTTCTGTATAAAATGAAAAAAAATATTTATTGCTGGGAAACATCTTTTTACAGTTGGATGCTTTCTCTGTTGTTAGCTATTCAACTGTTAAATAGAAGTGGAACCTGTTGTAACCCAGGCAGACAAATGTAAACAGAGTAATGTGTCTTGTCTACGTATACAGTTAAATGGCAGATATAAGTTTTAAAATTGTAACCATATGTCTTCTCTTGTTCTGTTTAGTCCAGGATGGAGAATCGCTGAAGCGGTCACAGGTGTGTAATGAAAGATTTCCACACAATGGACATAGAATAAGAACAATAATAAACAAGTGAAGAACGAACATGTTGTGCATGTGCTTATTTGACAAAATAGATAAAAAATGACCATCCCAAAATACAACAATATCTGTTTCAACACACGATTTCACATCCCGACTCTTGCAAAACAAATGCATAAACATAAATTCCATTATGCATATATGTATGTATATATGTGTGTGCGTGTGTGTGTGTGTGTGTGTGTGTGTGTGTGTGTGTGTGTGTGTGTGTGTGTGTGTGTGTGTGTGTGTGTGTGTGTGTGTGTGTGTGTGTGTGCGTGCGTGTGTGTGTGTGTGTGTGTGTGTATAAAATTAACAGAATGAGATAAAAATCTAAGGCTGTGAAAGATTTCAAAACATTTATAAAGAGGAGGTCTTACAGCTGTTTCCAGGATAATTTATACATCCCTTGATTGGAGACGGTGTGAGAAAAAAGTTAAGCAATTGTTATTCTAGAGAAGATATGAAATAGAGAGTGAAGTGGAGGAATGAAAACAGGCATAAGATATGCAGGGATATTGTATCTGCAGTTCCATTATATAAGCAGAATGGTACTGCAGATTCCTGTTTTCATTCCTCCACTTCACTCTCTATTTCATATCTTCTCTAGAATAACCATTGCTTAACCTTTTTCTCGCACTGTCTCCAATGAAGGGATGTATAAAATATCCTGGAAACAGCTGTAAGACCTCTTTATAAATGTTCTGAAATCTTTCACAGCCTTGGATTTTTATCTCATTCTGTTAGCTTTTTATATATATATATATATATATATATGCATGCTAATATATGACCTACATTGGACTCCTCATTCGCATAATCACCAAACCTGGAGCTTAACTATAGTCTGTCCATAGCACTTACTCAGCCTTACCCGACACCTTTGGGTCTTCTTGACACCATTACATCTCATAACCTCAATCATCATCATCATCATCATCATCGTTTAACGTCCGCTTTCCATGCTAGCATGGGTTGGACGATTTGACTGAGGACTGGTGAAACCGGATGGCAACACCAGGCTCCAGTCTGATTTGGCAGAGTTTCTACAGCTGGATGCCCTTCCTAACGCCAACCACTCAGAGAGTGTAGTGGGTGCTTTTACGTGTCACCCGCACGAAAACGGCCACGCTCGAAATGGTGTCTTTTATGTGCC
>NC_068986.1:31436120-31437777 GCF_001194135.2 Octopus bimaculoides | reverse complement strand
CCTTAGCTAGGTATTTCTCTTGCAACTGTCTCACTAGAAATAAGGCATCAGTAGTGCTTTTACCTGGCACGAACCCAAACTGCATCTCATCTAAATTGATTCGCTCCCTAATTAGTTGGGCTATGACCCTCTCTGTAACTTTCATAACCTGATCTAACAGCTTGATGCCTCTGTAATTATTTGTATCTAAAGCGTCCCCTTTACCTTTGTAGCAGTTGACTATGATGCTGCTACACCAGTCATAGGGTATGACTCCTTCGTGTATCACCTGGTTCGTAATACGGGTGACTAGGCTATATATATATATATATATATATATATAGCATTATTGAAGTCAAGAAATATGATGGAGAAGTCAAGTTTAGGGTATCAAAATAAGTCAAGTTACTTTATTTGCTTCAGTTTATCCAACCAGAATTATTAAAATATTCTAAATAAGGAAAATAAAAATCAAATCAAATTGAGAATGTTTACTTCAACCGAGAAAAAGATGAATGACTCTTACTTGTTTCTACATCAGTAACTGAAGCTGTGATTTCAAGGAAGGCATCTTTCAAAGAATACTTGTTCAAAGATAAACCAACTTCTGATGTATTGACAGAAAAATTATTGCAGCCACATATCTAAAAAATAAATTTAGATTTAAATTTTTTTAGAAATGATAATTTGTGTGTTTTCTGTTTTGAGGAAAGTATAATTCATTTATAATATAACTGTACAATACAAATTTGATCAAGCAACATAAATATGAACAAATGAAATAATTTACACATGAAAGAGTTTTTTTTTCAACATATTACCTAATTAAAACATAATAGGGTTAAACACTAGGGGTTGAACAATATAGCATAGAATCTCTCTGCATTAAGCAGGAAAGTATTTTGGGGAATGACACCTGCTTCCCCTATTGTATACCTGCATAATGTAGAGTGGGGCTTAATTTAAAAAATGATATCTTGTAACACATTCACAATGGCGTTACTGATATTGAGCTAGCGAGTAAGAAGACATTTCAGAATTAAAATTACATTAAGACAAATAGAATATAAGTGAAGCCCATTTCACATAGACAAATGTTTATAAAAGGATGAATGAGGACAAGAACACTATAAGACGATCAATGACCAGTGCTAGTTCACAAGAACTCGGTGCTAAACTATATATGGAGTTGAACTGTTTATAATGATGATGAATGGATGACATGTCATATAAGTGGTGTTTCAGATAATAGTTCCTAATTTTTGTCTTATCTGTGTTATTTTATGTGTATACACATAAGTACAACTGTTTATATATACATACACGTGTGTGAGTCTCTCTCTCTCTCCCTCCCTTCCTTTTCTTTCTCTTATCTCTCCCTCCCCTCTCTCTTTCCCCTTCTATTCACTCTATCTCCTCTCTCTTCTCTATCTATCTATCTATATAAATATGTGTGTGTGTATCTCTCTCTCTCTCTCTATATATATATATATATATATATATATAAGGATAAAGAGAGCAATGGTAAGGTTGGAAATATATTTTATGGATAGAGTCTTACAGCTGTTTCTGGGAAGATCCAGTACTTCCCTTCATCGGAGATTATAACTAGTCGGTATACACCACTTACTCGGTATTACCTGTATCCTTTTGGGTTTGGTTAAATCCAATACCCTCC
>NC_068986.1:31419734-31434734 GCF_001194135.2 Octopus bimaculoides | reverse complement strand
TCTTATTCATTAACCCCTGGTCAGCCCTATGACCAAAGGCGCCCTAGATATGACCATCCTATCTTTTGTTTTTAGCAGGTCCAGCAATGGCTATTTTACTGTTTGTCTCTCAAGATTTTAATTATTATAGAATTAAGCTTCAATTTATTGCATTAATTCAGCATTCAAATTTGTGTCTTAACAAAAGGAGTTTCCAAACGTGTTTTGTGCTAAGTCAGACAGTATTTGTAAAGGAATACGCAAAAGTATACATTTAAAGCTCTATGAAATATTACTTGTATATTTATTAAAATGTTTATATTCCATTCCATGAACAACAATGCTGCAGGTTTCCAGCATGTCATTCACTGGTTCACTGCATTGACAATGGTGAGAGTAATAAGTGGTATCTGTGCAATGCAGGCAGAACAAATATTACAAAAGATTTTTTATTTGTAACCATTAGTTTATTTGTTTTCTAACCAATTTTCATGTTTTACAGATATACATCCTATATGGATCCAGATATGGATCCTATATAATGCCAACCATCCATTCCAGTCACTCCTCTTAACAATGAAGTCACCTTGTTATATGTAATGATCATTGTATCTATCTAACACATAACTATTTTCTCAGTTTACTTTCACCTAATCAATCACCATAGCATATATAGGATTTTAATATATAGGATTTTAATCCTATGTAACTCATTCCTCTCCACACACATCATTTAGTAAAAATAAATAAATACTTTTGAAAATTTCAATTCTAGATTAAAATATTGATAAGCAACTTACTAGTTTAAGCTACTTAAGATTGATATTAATTTTATTTTAATTGTTTAAAATTTGATTTTTAAAAAAATACTATTTTCATTGATTCCCAAACTTTAGGAAACAGTTGTTGGGAAGGATATTGACAAAATATTTTAGCTTAAAGAAAGAAATCAATATATTTACTATCCTGATCACAGTGAATATGGAATGGGTTAGAATTTGATTCAGTTAGTATGACAGAATACTTCACCAACTTTTATAAATGTAAAGATAGCAAGAACAGAAATCCATATGCAGATGGTAAACATACCATCAGTGTTTGTATAAATATATAAGGAATGCAGAAAACAATCAGTATTTATGCTTTATACAATGTACATGTGTTTTAGAAGACTAGCAAAACATCAATCACATGAGCATAAACACAGGAGTCTATGCACCAGCCTATCAAGAGTTATAAAGATTATTTACCCACATCAGAGAAAAGTACAGTGTAGAACTGATCTGTAGTACCCATACCTTTTGGTAATGTGTTGCACCTTCCAACACATCTGGACTGTATGTGTATGTATATATTCTTTTCTACACAAGGCACAAGGCCCGAAATTTTTGGCGAGGTGGCCAGTCAATTAGAATGACTCCAGTGCGCAACTGGTACTTAATTTATCGACCTCGAAAGGATAAAAGGCAAAGTCAACCTCAACGGGTGTACGTATATATTCTATTACAGGTATTCCCTGCTTTATATATATGTTGAGTTTCTAAGAAATCTTACCATATTATAGAATTTTATAATGCAAAACCTATTTCCCCAGTAAAGCTGATGATCATAAATTTCTATGTAACATAAAATCAATGGGTAAATAAGTATCATGGTATGGAATTCCATATTTTAACAAAATTTTCAGGAATACCACACTACTGTAATGCAGGGGTGTCCATAATTTCTTTTTAACTTCTTCCCTTAATCTGTTTTTGTATAATAAAAAGATCTACAGTGTCACAACTCAAAAATTATTTCTGGTCCTGTCAATATTTTCGTTGTAATCCAAATATTTCTAATTGTTTCACTCCGTATTGCCATTCATATCGCCTCCATCTCGGCTACCATTTTTTAATTCAATATACTTTATTACTTTTTAACCAAGCATGCATTATGCTTTTTCCCACAACATGCATTATTACTGCTTAATCTAACCTGTGTTATCACTTTTCAACCTAGCACGCACTGTTGCTTTTTAACCCAGCCAACATTATCAGTTTTCTAAATCAAATATTTATAACATTCACTCTTACATATTCACAACTTCATACTTCTGAGACACCAAAACAAATTGTAATTACATTGTAAACACAGTTCAATCAATGAACAGGAACATTGTAAATTAGATGTAATAAAGATTTACATTATGCATGCGTGCACACACACACACAAATTGGTTTCTATAGCAGGACAATAAGAGAGTATTTACCTCAGCATGGTAAGTTGCACAGGGTCTTTCATCCTCTTCATCAGTTGTACGGATGCAGATCTTACTTTCCATTTGTCCCTGTATTTCTTTCCCTTGAGAATAGCTCAAAACACGAAACAACAATAATATATAAATATAAGGCAATATGAAGTCCAGAAGTTAAAGTATGGAATAACATTTTGTTTTAATTTGTATTTTAAAAGTGAAAGAAAAAAACCCCAAAAAACCCAGAATAATGAAGAATTTAATAAGATAGTGAATCCTTTACCTTTAGGTCATGGGTGATAAGTCAATGAGAAAGATTCAATTTTAGAAAGTATAAAATATCTGATTCTATGACAGGACAATATGTTAAATATTTTACTCTGATGTATGTAAATGGAAAGGAAGTAGAAGTTGATCTGCAAACTACAATGTCATGAAAGATTAAACAATTATATAATACTCGGCAATTGTAAATTGAGCTCCATCTATAGCAATATGGATTAGGCTGTTGATTGTAGTAGATATATCAAGAACTGTAAGAGGTTCATATAGGCTGATGCTTAATTTCAACTGCAATAACTGGATAAAGCTAAATCTTTTTCTAGATAAAACATAATATTCCCAAATTTTATTTGTAATGTACTTTGCTCTTGAGAACTAGATGAACTAAAGTGCAAAGAATTAAAGGTACAGTCCCATAATGAAATACTTAACTCAAAGTCTTCAAACCAGTAGTATCATACTTAATTTTGTTTCAAAATTAACAGGTAGGAGTTCTTTGGGAAGAGAGTAGAACAGTTTAGTTAGTGCTAGTGAAGAGATGGTTTATTAGGCCAGCACTCTACTGATTCAGCAACATGTAGCTTTTCCCTGTTGCATGAAAGCCTTATAAAATTCAAGAAAATAGCACAAGGTGACAGTGGTGATGGTGATGGGATGTTTAGCTCTCTATAAACTTATGAAAACTTTAGAAATAGACAAGAATCTAAATCATGTTATCAGTTACAAAGATCTTCTAAAAGAATTGACTTCAAAATGCAGAAACAAAAAACAAAAAGAGGTGGAGTGTAATAGTTTGAAGTCAAATCTAAAACAAAACAAAACAACATATCACTAAGCATTATGTAACTTGTCTTTCAAAACATACCCATGCTTATTTCTAATAATAATAATAAATGATTAAATAAAGTAACAGATTAATTTCTTTATCAATACAAAAGACATAACAAAAAATAATGGAAAGAAAAAGAAGTTTAATGTAAATAAACATTAGAAGACAATAAACTAGTTGAAGATGATTCACATGTCAAAAGATGTATGTGTCAGTGTGTATTTATTATGGAAGGAAGCAGATGAGAACAGATGGAAGTGATCAGTTCAAATTTTTGTTAACTAGTTCTTTTTTCTTTTTTAAATTTCAGTTGGGAGTGGGACTTATTTTATTTGTTTGTTTTTTCTTTCTTTTATTTCTATTTGTTTCTTACTCCATTTTATTTTATTATTTTATTGTTAAGTAGCTGAAGACTCAATGAGAAATACACTACAAACAACAGTACTGCTGTCGCAATAACAATAATGATTTTTAATACCACAATAATAATAATAATAATGGCTTCAAATTTTGGCACAAGGCCAGCAACTTCTGGGGAGGGGTTAAGTCGAATATATTGACCCCCAGTGCTCAACTGGAACTTACTTTATCAACCTCAAGAGGATATAAGACAAAGTCAATCTTGATGGAATTTGAACTCAGAACATAAAACCAGAGGAGATACTACTAAGTATTTTGTCCAGCATGCCAACTGTAGATTTGTGGTGCATATAAGCACTCTTGTTTATATCACTAGTGAGATCAACCGCTGCTGGGACTACCAGATTACATGATTTTGGCCTTCCTTAGCTTTGTCAATGGTAACATCACATGACTGGCTTCCTCAAAATTTCTGACAACCAAATTTCACTAATAAGGTCTGACTAAACAAAGGATGTAGCAGAAATTCCTTGCCGTGTTGGGCAGTGGGATCAAATTTGCAAACATATAATGCTAAAGTGAACTTCTTAAATTTGTAGCTAAATGAGGTCAGTAACATTTTAAAAAAGAATAAAGCTTATGCACATGATTGAGGAGTAAATTATAGTCTACCTCTACAGAAAGAAATTAACCGAAAGATAAACTAAAAGCAGAATATGTAGGAAAAAAGCTAAAAGAAAGTTAATTTTAATATGTTAAATGGTACTTGTATCACTGGTGGTTCATCACAAACTTCACAAAACCACCATTTGCACCACCAGTGGTACATTTTCATAATTTGAGAAAATATTTTATTCTGTATTTTTGACCAGGTTTCAAGAATATTTAAATAACACGAGTGCTAGATATTAAAGTTTAATTATGAAATATTATAAAAATGCTAAAAAAAAAAAAAAAAGTTATATTCCCTTGTTAATTAAACAGCATCCAGTGTGACAGCACCAAATTTGTGGTGCCACCATCAATAAGCTCCAGTAACAAGTCATGTCAATTATTGTTAAATGACACTCATAGTTCATGCATATTGTCAGGAATGATGATGATGATGATGATGATTATTATTATTGCTTTTAATATAAGCACAAGGCCCATTTTGTGGAGAAGAAACAGTTTGTAATATTGACCAATAGCAGGACTTATTTCACTGAACCCCTCCCACCCTCACTGAAAGATGAAAGGCAAATTTATGCTGGCAAGATTTGAACTTAGAACATGAAAAGATCAAAACTGAACAACACAAGGAATTTTGTCCATTGCTGCAACCAGTTTTGCCAATCCACCACTTTAGCATCTCATGCCCATTTTAAAATACTTTTTTTTGTACATATATGGTAAAGCATAAAAAAAAAAGAAAAAGAAAAGAAGAAGAAAGTAATGTTTTATGAAAAACATATGTTGGGTTTAAATAAGAACATCACTGGATGGCAAACAGAACAGTCAGTGACATGTTAAGAGCTTTGTATGGGTTGTATGGCAATAAGAATCACAGAAACTGGGCTTGCAGAGGTGGTGGCAGTGGGGATAGATGGATGTAGGAGTGGTGGTCATGCAGAGAGAGAGATAGAGAGAGAGAGAGAGAGAGAGAGAGAGAGAGAGTGGAATAGGAGAAAGAGAAAGGGGGGAACTTGTGTGTATGTGTAGGGGAGTCAAGGTGGGATGGGGAAGAGGTTGAAAGTCAGCAGGAAGAAATAAGCTGACAGTGTTTTATGTGTGTATGTGTGTGTGTGTGTATGTGTGTGTGTGTGCATGTGTGTGTGTATGTGTGTGTGTGTATGTGTGTGTGTGTGTATGACCATGTGTGAGTTACATTTATGATGCAGAGTGGAGGTGGGGATAAATAAATCTTCATGTGTGTATGTATGTGTGTTACACAAACTTACACACACACACATACATGATGTATATGGCCATGTGTGAGCAATATTTTTGTCTGTGAACGAGTGATTGAATGTGTGTGTGTGTGTGTGTGTGTGTGTGTGTGTGTGTGTTCATATGCACATGTGTGTATGCATATGAACACACACTCACACACACATGCACTGGTTTGAATCAGTAACTGTGTGGGTGAGTGTATACACATCCATCAAACAGAACAGCTCTGTAAACAGATATATCACCAAAAGGAGATTATAATGTTAACTGGAGAGGGATGGAGGTAATGTTAAAATCAAAAATAAAACAAAACCAATAAATAAATAAAATAACAATAATAAATGAATAAATAAACCACAAAAAAGTACTTAAGGAAGGATGTAACAAAAAAATAAAAAATAAAATGAAGGGGCACCAGAGAAATAAAGACGAAAGATTCAAAAGAAGTAAAAACAAGAAACTACCATGGAAGACAAAAGCTTATTAAAGAGAAATTTATCACTATTTAGGTAATATATTTTTGGTGTATAAAGAAGGATAAGTTCTTATATACTGTCAAATAGATTGTTTGTTTAGTTTGAAAGCAAAGAAGAAACAAAAAATGTTCTCACCACTCAAAAAATAATAATCAAAAACAAACATGTAACAAAGAAAAAAACCTAAAGACTTATAATGATGAGGAGAGATACTTGAAGGAAAATTAGGCTCCATGTTAAACTAAATGTATGTTGTGAATGATAGAATTTGTATTAACTGACTTCTTTTTTTTTTGTCTCTTAATTTTTAAGTGACAGGGTGGATGGGACTGTATATCATAAAAACATTTCCAAGGAATGAACAAATAGGTGCAGGAGTGGCTGTGTGGTAAGTAGCTTGCTTACCAACCACATGGTTCTGGGTTCAGTCCCACTGCGTGGCACCTTGGGCAAGTGTCTTCTACTATAGCCTCGGGCCGACCAAAGCCTTGTGAGTGGATTTGGTAGACAGAAACTGAAAGAAGTCCATCGTATATATATATGTATATACATATATATGTGTGTGCGTGTGTGTGTGTGTGTGTGTGTTTGTGTGTCTGTGTTTGTCCCCCCAACATCACTTGACAACCAATGCTGGTGTGTTTGCGTCCCCATAACTTAGCAGTCCGGCAAAAGAGACTGATAGAGTAAGTACTAGGCTTACAAAGAATAAGTCCTGGGGTCGATCATCAAAGAACTTGCAAGACAAAAACCACTCAACTGGGAGGTGGGGAGCATTATTGAAGGAGGTCTTTGGACTGTGCTTGCATTTCAGGAAATTCCTGCTGGCCTATTGGAGCTCACAAGATAACACGGTCACTTATGATCAATAGCCAAAGGGATACAATCTCTTGTTGACACTGAGTAGCGAGGTCCGTCCCCACTCTATTTTCTAGAGAGGACACTCACTAGAGAGACTATAAGCCAACACGTTTGGGATCTGATGATATGCTGTAATGCTAAGCACTTTATGGATGTGAAACCCAGGGTAATCCCATAAACCAGCCTTACCTAACTTTATTTACTGATGAAGGGTAAAGACCCAGAAACCATGGTCTACTGGTCTTGCCAAGCTGGAGGGGAGTGATTTGCTCCCTTACTCACAACATATTGGACACAGGTTGTGTGTCGTTAACTAACAGCAAAAAACGTTTTCCTGGGGTTAAAATGTAGTAACATAGTTCTTTATAGAACAGCCATGTTATAGTGGCAAAAAAAATGTTACCATTTATATTTATATATACATATATTTGTATATTCTTCAATTATATTGTAGGGTAGACCAAATGCTTGTGAGTTGATATGGTAAATGGAAACTGAAAAAAGACCTCCATATGTATGTATGCTTATATATATATGTGTGTGTGTGTATGTACATACATATATATATAAATGTGTACGTGTGTGTGTGTGTGTGTGTGTGTGTGTGTGTGTGTAAGTGTGTATACACACATGCATTATGTAGGTGATATTTTCATTACAACCATATCTGATTCTTCAAGTGCTTCAATTCTGTGTGTGTACATATGTTTACTAGATTCCTGACAATAATCAATGGTTTTTCCCATTGCTTTGATGTGCCATTCTCTATCAATAATAAAACTGCATTTTTGTTGACACGGGTATGCTAGTGTGTGTGTGTGTGTGTGTGTGTGTATACAGGAGGTGATTCACCCAGACTGTACAGAAATTCATGCCATGTGAAAGGCTTTAGGCAATAAAAAGATAAATGGAGGAACCTAAGTTTTCCCCTTTATCTTGGATACATTCAGAGTGAAGGTAGATGACCTCAAATTGTTTTATTTTCATTGGCTGGTTTGACCAGGTCAAAAGATGGAAAGACCCAAATTGAAAATATTACTTACAAGAATATTGAACTCAAACTTCTAAGCTGGACATATATATATATATATATAAGAAATTATTTTATAAGAAAGAAGAAACTACAAAAAAAACGAAGGGAGAAAATAAAATGTATGAGCATACTGACTGTGAACAAACTTTGACATCAAATCTTTTCGTGTTCACCAGAAGGTATGAGGGGCCTTCAATGGATACTTCAAATTTTGGCAAAACTGAAATCAAGAAAAAGGTTTAAGATTATATATAATAATTTTTATTTTGGATACAAATATATTGTTATGAGGTATAACTGACACCAACTGTTCAAGGAAATCATATATTTATTTTCTATTGTAGCTTTTGAACAATAGAATCTTTAGCTACAGTTTTCCACTGAGTCAATCACTGGTTCGCAGTATTTCTGACAATGAGGGTGACAAATGAAATTCTTGTAAATTGTTGCAGAACAAATATCTCACAGTGTTTATATCCTTGACTGATATACATTGGTAAAACACACATACATGAAATGTATAGCTCAGTGTTTAGACAACTGAAATTTTTGATCATATAGTTATGGCTTCAATTCTTGTTCTAGGAGGTTGCAATGAGTCCTTGAGCAATGTATTTTAATTCCTATTGCTCTAGTCCACTTAGCCGGCCAAAACAAATATTAAGACTGACACTGAGAAGGGTCATTTCTCACAGCCTTTTTCTCCTCTAACATTTTCTCCTCTAAACATTTAAAAATGAAATGCTAAAAATATAAACAAGAGGCTGAAATTTTTAATCCTGCTGCAGGCATTTGCTTTATTTGAATAAATCATTATTTCTATTATTGCTAATTACTGAAATACTTTGCATTCAATTAACAACATTTCACCACTGTATACTTGGGAAAGAAAAGAAGATTTGCATGGTTTATCAATAACCTAATATAAGCCAGTAAACCAATGTGTTATGCTCAATTAAGAAATTAATCTCTTTTAAAATACAATGATGCACTAAATAGAATGTACATATTGAGAAAGAAAACAAAAACACAGACACACACTTACCATATTTTTGGACTTCAAATTCAAAATCAGTGAACTTAGAACCATCAACAACTTTTATTTTCCATTTACCCAGAACAGGCTGTGGGGCAATTTGGAATTTGAAACTGAGCAGTCCTAAATATTAAGAATGTTTTGAAAAGTTTTGAGAAAGTTTTTTGCAGGACAAGTTTCTAAAAGTTTAGCATGAAAACAAAGATATTTTATATAATTTTAGACACAATACAAAAATGAAGAAATATTAAATTCATATCAAACATTTAGTGGAATTACATAACCTAAGCTTATTATATATGTGCATGTGTGTGGTTGTGTTTGGTGTGGTGATGTAGTGTAATATGGTGTGTGTGGTGTGACGTAGTGTGATATGGTGTGTGTGTGTGTGTGTGTTGACTGACTCTAGTGGACTCTGCAGAAGAAAACATTTATGGTTCAATGGAAAGGAAGGTGGCTGCAGCAATGCATTGTGAAGTTCTGAGAGCAACATGAGGCAACCAAGACATTTTGGTCATCAACTGCATCCATCTCCATCTCCAGTCATCTTGATCCGGTCTTGCAACTAGATTGGAGATGGTCATGGATGAGAGAGTGAGGGTGGTCAAATGCAACTTCTCTTTATATTTTAAATAAAATTACCACATAAGTCATCAGTCATCCTTAAAGATGAGTAGATGGTTTTTGTCACTTTGATGGATGAACATGTGTGTGTTGTATGTAAGGTGCAGGGTGACATTTTGGGGGGAATTTTTTGGTAAAAAGTGCACTTTATATGTCATAATATACAGTATGCAGTGAAGAATAAGAGGAATAACACTGTTTTAGTTTTCCTGGCAAGTACAGGAACAATCCTCTGTTCTAACAGTTTATAAATTTTCACTTGAAAACAGCCCAACTTATGATACTATAAATAGGAAAACTGATTTTAAATAAGATATATTCACCAATTGTTTCATGTATTCTTTGGAATTAATAAAGTTAGTTAATTTATTAGTAATGCAATATTTTTTTAAACAACAGTTTCAGAAAAATAAGCAATTCACCTTTATTTGATCTATTTTTCTGCTTCTGTTTTTTTGGAAATGAAATAAAGATTGACAATAAATTTATAACTAATACTACTCATTCCAAATTATTCTAAAGAATATATTCTTTGATGTTTATACAATGTGAAGTTACCTATTTTTTAAGTGTTGATTTTATATTGCCTTTTTGTTATTTTTTTAAAGGCAAAATAGTAGTAATATAAATTAGTCAAAATGTTTTTTTTAGATTTTAATTATTTCTCTCAGAAAAGCAAAATTCAAAGTTTATAATTGACTTAAAAAAAAAAAAAAGACAACCCTAATTTATAATGCCTTTAAAAACAATCTGCCATATAAAACAAAACAAAAAAATACTAATGGCTTTGTGAGTATGGGTGTGTGAATGAATGAATGAATGAATAATAAATGTTCAAAGAGTAAAAACTAAAAGATGTCCATAAGAAGTTTGTTATTTCTACAAAAAATACACAGCTTTCACATAGCCTAGGCAATATCTCAAGGGGAAAGTAAACACAATTTAACAGATGGTGGCCAATTCTGTTGCTCTATGAAAACTGTTCATTGTAAAAACCCAAAGGGGAAACATTTATGTTCTTACAAAAAGTAATGACATCCTCCTCCATTGTGTGGTTTGCATGTAAGAAAACGTTCAAACACACATCGTAAAAAAGATTTTCATGAAAATACATGATGTAAAACAAAGGAGATAAAAAAAAATGCAAGGAGAAACAAAGAAACAACAACTTGAAGCTAAGTATTGCCATTAATAAGAGATTGCAATTTCAGGTCTTATTTTCACGTAATTCCAGTGTCCAATTCTACTAAATTTTAGCAAAGAATAATTAGAGTTTAAATGTTAATTAAAATATTAAAATAAACCAATATTCCACCATTATAAATTATTAGGGAAAAACCATATTTTTAAATATTATATGACAACAAAAAATAAAACAGAAACATTATTTGTTAATTGGAAATTGTTTTAAAGATTTTTCATATTCCTATAACAAAAAGATTGAGATTTACTCTAGCAGAATTGGTAAAGTGACAGACAAAAGTACCTTGCCGTATTTTAGCCATATCCCTTTAAAACTGTATTTGATCTTGGCAATGTAAACAACTATATTTTTCATTCTTGTAGGAACGATAAAGTGTGTAGCACATTACCAGGTACTTAATTCATCGACCCTGAAAGGATAAAAGGCAAAGTCAACCTCGGCAGAATTTGAACTCAGAACGTAACGGCAAACGAAATACCGCTAAGCATTTCGCCCGGCGTGCTAACGTTTCTACCAGCTCGCATTATTATTATTATTATTATTATTAAGGTGGTGAGATGGCAGAATTATTAGCATGTCAAACAAAATGCTTAGTGGCATTATTCCTGGGTTTTACATTCTGGGTTCAAATTCTACTGAAGTCAACTTTGTCTTTCATCTTTGTAGGACCATTGAAATATAGTATCACTGAAGTACTGGAGTTGATGTAGTCATCTTGTCTCCTCCCCTCATAATCGTTGACCATGTTCCAAAATTAATAAGAATAACAATAAATCACTATTATTAAGGTGGTAAACTGGCAAAATGCTTAGCAACATGGCATCCATCTTTACATTCCGAGATTGACTTTACCTTTTTTATCTTTTGGGGTTGATAAAATAAGTACCAGTTGAACACTGGGTCAATGTAATTGACTTATCCCCTGACCCTGAAATTGCTGGCCAAGCACCAAAATTTGAAATCATCATTGTTGCCTAGATAGCTCAGTAGGTAGAGCACTGGTCTTGTAAGCCAGGGGCCATGATCCTTACAGGGGACTTGTGATAGAATTATACTTTTTTGAAGATAGCAAGCTGGCAGAATTGTTAGCACACTGGGCAAAATGCTTGGTGACGTTTCGTCCATCTTCACATTCTGAGTTCAAATTCCACCATGGTCAACTTTAACTTTCATCTTTTCGGATTGATAAAATAAGTACCAGTTGATCACTGGGGGTGATGTAATTGACTGTACCCCTCCCCCAAAATTTCAGACCTTGTACCTATTATAATAGAAAGGATTATTATTATTATTATTATTATTATTATTATCATTATTATTATCATCATTATCTCATCATCCATATTTGAAATAATTAAAGAAGCATACCTTTCTGGTTAAAAATATCTGCCCATTTCTTCATCTTGATACCATTGGGATTTAAAACAGCTACTTCAGATATCTGAGAAGATAAGCACAACAAAGCTTAGACATTTTTTCTAAACAAAGCTTAGTTAAGAATTAAAAAAAAAAAACCTAGCAAACTATAAAACAAAAAGGAACTATGCAATAAGAGTTTATATATTTGTACAATGATAAAGATATTCTTTGTTATAATAATAATGTTCCTGATTTTTGGTAGTCTCAGTCGGTTCTGCTTGGATAGAAAAAATATCACAGAGGTAGCTGACTGAACAAAGCATTCAGTGTTTTTCAGTCACAGCCAATCTGTCGACTGTCTTTTACAAGATGGAAACCATGTGCTCCTTATTTTAAAGGCACTAGGGATTTGACTGTTATATAGAGCATTTCAAGTAACCATAAAAGTGCTCCCTAATATGGCATTGTTGATTTTTGTAAAGATGTTCTTTGCTGATAAAAGTAGTTGTTATGGTTGTTGTCCATGTTTTTTTTAACCCAAGGCAGTCCTGATTAAGCAGACCTTTAATCAAAATGTATTCTTGTCATGACTGTCTTTTTATATTGAGAACAACTAGGTTTGGATTAGGACCCACAGAGGCCCTAAGCACTTAAAAGATTTTCGAGCCCTCTATATTTATACGTAATTCAAAATATAAACAATAATAAACCCATAAAATAAATTTTAGTTTTCAAAATGAAACAAAACTAACAGTTTGTGTGTCTGTGTTTGTCCCTCCAACATTGCTTGATGACCGATGGTGGTGTGTTTACGTCCCCGTAACCTAGCGGTTCGGCAAAAGAGACTGATAGAATAAGTACTAGGCATCCAAAGAATAAGTCCTGGGGTCAATTTTCTCAACTAAAGGTGGTGCTCCAGCATGGCCGCAGTCAAATGACTGAAACAAGTAAAGAGAGTAAGATGGGGTAAAGAATGTTTATTTTTGTATACTTCCACTTTATATTTGAAAACTTTTCTCTTACTTTTTTCTTTAATTGCGAAGTCTTTGATCAGATCCTCACTATGACATCATGAACACTTTGAAATTATACTTCCAATCATATCAACCAGAGGTTCCTAAACTTTTTCGGGCTGCCACCCACTTGACACCCAGGGTACATTCCTAGTGTTCCACTTTTATGTGGCACCATCCTAAGGCACTTTTATGTGGCACCATTCTGGGCACTTTTATGTGGAACCAGCATAGATGTTTTGACATGGGTGCTTTTAAGCAATACTGGCACAGGTGCTTTTATGCACCACCAGCACCTATGAGCCCACAAAACTAGGACCTCTCAGTTGAGAGAGGGACATGAAAGACAAGCATGTAGGTATGGATGGCCATTATTTTGCTTAGCTTGATGTTTAGATAATATATTTCTGTGTCATAGAGACAAGTAAAAACAGACTAAAGATATAAAGGAACTAATATTTCATCTGATGAATAATTTTAGAATGATTTTAAAACATGAAGACAAGAAGAAATAGTGAAATCCTGTTAATAACTGTCTTCTAGATGGTGCCATAATTTATTGAGGAATGAAGTTTATGACCAGGACTCGATTCCTAATTGGAACTACTGCATTTCAATTATATTTTTAATGGCCTTGGTAAAACTTTAAACATAGCAACACTGATAATTCTTCTCCTCAAAATGTCAGTATTCATGTCTATGTTGTCATCGTTGTCCCCACCAGCTGCTGCCGCTGCAGCTGTCGCCACCACTGCCAACACCATCAGTATCAATTAAAATAAAATAATTTTAAAAGATATTAAGATGTGAGTGTACCCCAGGAAAATAGCTTAAAATATTAAAAAAAGTGTGATGTTAAGCTAATTTTATTGTTCAGTTTTGATTCCTAACAGTTGTTAATTCACTTAATGTCCATAACCCTTTCATGATGATACTTCTAATTCAATACACTGTCAATAGGTTCTAATTAATTTAGAAAATAATTAAGAAATTAGAAGTATTTACTAAAATCACTGAAGTTTTTCATTATTAAGCTGATGTCGGAACATAACAAAATGGTCTTCTATAGAATTCTGTTGGAAAGTTTTAATTTAAGTATGAACACTTTAAATGAGGAATTTATCACAGAAATAGAGTAATCTCATGTAAGTTATCATAAAGATTAATGTTCTAATAATGGAAGGGAATTATCCAACTTTTGGTTCCTCTACACTGAGGTTTTTATGTATCTTAGAAAGCAATTCTTGAGAAACCAAATTCATTTAATTTCCTAGTTAGAATTGGTTTAATCCACCTGAGTTGTTAATGAGCTTAGAAAAGGCATGAATGTCAGAACTTCTTTTTTATCTATCCTAAAACTTGTGGATTTTATGCAAAAACAAATTATTTTTAACAATCTCGTTACTACTCTCGAAACCAAAGTGATAAATGTCACACCATGAACACGAACAAAATTTACAGGCGTAGGAGTGGCTGTGTGGTAAGTAGCTTACTTACCAGCCACATGGTCCCGGGTTCAGTCCCACTGCGTGGCATCTTGGGTAAGTGTCTTCTACTATAGCCTCGGGTCGACCAAAGCCTGGTGAGTGGATTTGGTAGACAGAAACTGAAAGAAGCCCGTCGTATATATGTATATATATATATATATGTGTTTGTGTGTCCGCGTTTGTCCCCCCAACATCGCTTGACAACCGATGCTGGTGTGTTTATGTCCCCGTAACTTAGCGGTTCGGCAATACAGACTGATAGAATAAGTACTAGGCTTCTAAAGAATAA
>NC_068986.1:31416995-31419044 GCF_001194135.2 Octopus bimaculoides | reverse complement strand
ACTCAACAACTGAACCAGTTGCTGAGTGTCCCACCCATGAAGAATCGATGATTGATGTGTTGAAACAATTGTTGTGATTAATAATAATTTCTCGTATATTCTGTCTTCCATCTTTCATTTGTCATCATCATCATCATCAATGTTTAACGTCCACTTTCCATGCTAGCATGGGTTGGACGATTTGACTGAGGACTGGCGAACCAGATGGCTACACCAGGCTCCAATCTGATCTGGCAGAGTTTCTACAGCTGGATGCCCTTCCTAATGCCAACCACTCCGAGAGTGTAGTGGGTGCTTTTATGTGCCACTGGCACATATGGAATATATGTATATATACTTTCTTAAAAAGAATTAACAAGGTATTTCACAAGGAAAGGCATTTTTGCACACTCATCTAAGAACCTAGCAGAGCATCACTAACTTATAGAAAGTGCTATAACATACATAACAACCTCATTTCTCACATCCATCCTGAATAGTTGAACAAATACATAAATGAATGGACAAACAATAATATGAATAGACATACTCTTTTACTCTCTTTTTACTCTTTTACTTGCTTCAGTCATTTGACTGTGGCCATGCTGGAGCACTGCCTTTAGTCAAACAAATCGACCCCAGGACTTATTCTTTGTAAGCCTAGTACTTATTCTATCGGTATCTTTTGCCGAACCGCTAAGCTACAGGGACGCAAACACACCAGCATCGGTTGTCAAGTGATGTTGGAGGGGACAAACACAGACACACAAACGTATACACACACACACACACATATATATATACAATGGGCTTCTTTTAGTTTCCATCAAATCCACTTACAAGGCTTTGGTCGGCCTGAGGCTATAGTAGAAGACACCTGCCCAAGGTACCACACAGTGGGACCGAACTCGGAACCATGTGGTTCGTAAGCAAGCTACTTACCACACAGCCACTCCAAAGCCTATGTAAATGAATTATAAATAAATAATTAATAAAATAAGGTCATGCACCTATGCAGAGCTCTCTGGTTGAGAGACAAACAGTTAGGCTGTTTAGTTTGGTGTGTTTCCTAATGCATAGATGTTGATACTATATAAGTAGAAGTTATGTTTATTGCTTACACTGAATAATATTTAAATATTTGAAAAAAGAAAAAGAAAAACGATTTAAAGGTGAATACAAACCAATCCTGGTTTACTCATCAAGTTGATATTGGTTGTGACAATCCGGAATTTTACTGCAAAACAAAAAATTAGTTTGATTAATTTTAACAAATTTTATGGGGAAAAAAATCAAACATCACTTATATGTCTGACATGCCATCTCCTAGAAATACAGTTTTCAATCAGCTACCATAGCCCCAAGCTGACCAAAGCCTTGTGAGTGGATTTGGTAAATGGAAACTGAAAGAAGCTTGTGTTGTGCATGTGTATGTGTGTCATTGTCTTGATATTTTTGTCTTGAAAATAACTTAGACATGAAAGGTAAAATGTTATTGGAAAAAGAAAATCAGAAATTTCACATTATCAATTAATTCTTTCAATTTAGTTTCCATGATCATTTTCAAGATTGCCTCAGAAATTTCTGTATAATCACCCACAAGGTAGAACTGTAATATCCCTAAACAATATCACAAACTGATATGCTGGTTTTTCAAACAGGTTGCTGGACCTGCTAGAAATAGCAGCAAAAATCTCTGCCATACCATGTCCTATCATCTTAAAAAAAAGGTACATTTCCATGAAAAAGCAATGAGGTGGTTATGGGTTGAAATTCTTTGATCATAAGTCTACTTGATTGAGACCAACCTAAGAATAAACAACATCCAAAAATAACTAAATTAAAGGATAATGGTGCTGAGATTCAGTTATTTGTCTGTTACAGAACTGATTATTCCTGCTTGACCTTTAACTTAAGAATTTTGGCATCTGTGAAGTTTCCTTATTGCTAAATTAGTTCAGAAATGGCTTAACAAAAACGTCTCTTACTTGTAGCTCTAATTCTTAGAATCAGAGAGAGAGAGAGAGAGAGAGAGAGAGAGAGAGAGAGAGAGAGAGAGAGAGAGAGAGA
>NC_068986.1:31413579-31416785 GCF_001194135.2 Octopus bimaculoides | reverse complement strand
ATATATATATATATATATATATATATATATATATATATATATATATATATATCAACAACAAAATGTCAGAGATCAATGAGGGATCCCTAACACAGTTCAGTTGCTCAACCTGCTAGAAGCAGCAACCATATCTCTCTTAAACCATATCATATCTTCTTAGAAGAAAAAAAAACCCCAGTAAAGATGTATTGAATAATGTAATCATAAATAAATTATGTTTAAAAAGAAAGAACTTAGGATGGTTACAGCTGGAATACTTTTGATTATAGGACACTGGATCAGAGTTGAGTGAGGATTAAAAGAATCAAATTTCACAACAACAATAAAAGGCTAATCTATATCAAAAGAAAAACAAAAAAAAAATGAACAAAAAACAAAAAATTTTACAAAGTAGTTTCTATTACCTGTTTGACCAGGAATATACATGTATTTATCAGTCTGTACAAATGTTAGTGTGTTTTTGTTAACAATCTTCAAATCATCAATGGTTTTTGAAAATATTAAAGACTGATCTTCTTTAAAGCCCCAAACAGTCATGATGTAATATCCCTCAACATAAACCTCAGGGACTTCAATATTTGTGCAGCGACATTCCCCTAAAATATTATAGAAGAAGAACGAATAATGAGAAACATGTGTAAATAAAATCAACATGGTGAAATAAATGAAAAATTTTCATAGAATTTGCAGTTATGGAGTTTGAGAAATTTTAGAAGTTTTATATTACATTTATAATGAAAACAGTGAAAAGGATGGAATAAAGAGGATATCGATTTGGTCGCCTGTTTTAATTTAACCCTTTTTCAACTCATAGACATGCTTGAATTGGATTGGATTGCCTATGTTCAGGTTCACTGCAGGACAGAGGCCTCAACATATTCTTTCTACCAACCATAGTCTCATGTAGAGGCTGTGAAATTTCATTTATATACAGGTATAGGTATAGCTGTGTGGTTAAGAAACTCACTTTGCAATCAAGTGGTTTGGGGTTCAGTCCCACTGCATGGCACTGGGCAAGTGTCTTACTATACCCCCAAGCTGACCAATACCTTCCAAGTAATTTTGATAGACAGAAACTGTGTTGAAGCCTATTGTGTGTGTGTGTATATATATTATCATGCTATATATGGGTGTGTGAGTATATATATGTATATATAAAAGATAATAAGAGTGAAAAAACTACAGAAGGCTTGTGTTACATGGTTAAAGTATATATTTAAATTATGTCAGAAAAATGTAAGAAAAATGTTAGAAAAATGTTATAAAATCTTTTTGGTATATAAACATTGTATTTCTCAAAATACAATGTTTATATACCAAAAAGATTTTCTAACATTTTTCTAACATTTTTCTGACATAATTTAAATATATACTTTAACCATCTAACACAAGCCTTCTGTAGTTTTTTCACTCTTATTATCTTTTATACATCCAACCACGTGCTTTCACATAACTTTCTCACCTATGTATATATATATATATATATATGTATATATATATATATGGGTATATAGTTTATACATACATATATATAAGGGTATTTAATTTATACATATACTTATATATATGTATATGCGTGTCTGTGTGCATCTTTGTATTTGTCTGTCCACCATCACCACTTGGCAAAAAAAAAAAATACTGGTGTTGATTTGTTTGACTAAACTGTTCAGGATGGTGCCCTAGCATGAATGAAGTCTAATGACTGGAACCATGAAGAGATGAAAGATATAAATGAGAATATACAAAAAATAAATAATAATGAAATAAAATTTTAAAAAATTTTAAAAAAACATGCTAAAGCACCTTAATTTTATCAACAAGCAGAAAAATAATAATCTAAAAGAAATCTGTTTTTGCGTGAATGCAAATTCTGGTGATGATTATATCAGAGATGAGCAAAAGATTTGCTTGCTGCTCAGTTTTGATTCCTGGGAGTTCCTTAGCAACCCAACACAAAATGGAAACCTAATGTGGTGGTTGTTGTTGCTGTTGCTGGTTTTTCTTTTGGTGTGAATGTGTAGTTTGTATTTGTTCTGATTGAAGAGATTGTGTTTTTGAAAACGGTGCTATAATATCCTTTTTATGTGCCGTTGCTGAGCCTAGATATACATGGTTGTTTAGATATGTAGTTATAGGAAGTATCTGGGTTGGAGCAGACAGCAGCCATTGATATTCTTGCAGTCATATGTAGATGGTATGGCTTTAGTTTCAGTATTCTTGCATTGCTGTGAAGATGGTTTAAGGATGGTGATGGTAGAGTTGGTGGTAGTGACGGTGGTGGTGCTGTGCATGTGTGTGTGTGTGTGTGTGTGTGTGTGTGTGTGTGGAGGGGGAGTGTATGTGCAGAAAACAAGGGTGTAGAATGCATAGCTTTAAACATTTTGCAAGTTTTTCTTTTAGGTTAAAAACAGAAGAGTTTGGACACCCAGGTTAAAATACATGATGATAATAACTACATTCTGCTTTCATCCTTTGTTTGTAATAGTCCCGGTGGCTCCCTCCAACTTAATTTAGGAGTTATGACTAGTCAAAATAAGGATTTCTTATATAAGCACAAGGCTCTAGATTTACAACGGCAATGAAAAAAGGAAGTTCTGATGTTTTTATTTTGTGGAAGTTGTTATTAGCGACATATATGAAATGGTACCAACAAAGCAGTAAAGCTAAGATGTAGATATTGTATACATCACGCCTAATGTTTTATTTTGACTCATAAGATTTTCAGCTGTGTGGTTAAGAAGTTCTTTTTGTGGCCTTGTAATTTTAAGTTCCTACTGTGAAGCACCATAGGTGAGTGCTTTCTTATCTACTCTCAGTTGACCAATACAAAGTGAGTGAATTTTGGTAGTCAAAAATTGCAGGGCAGCCCCCCCCCCCCGTGTGTGTGTGTGTGTGTGCATTGACACTGCTTGATGTTGGTTTATGTTAAACATATAAACTGTCAAACAGCTTCGTGGCTTGATATGTGAAGATGTGGAATAAACTACCAGAATGCCCTTCTGTGTGCTTATTATTGGCATAATGAACCTTCTGAGATACAACAAAATCTATTTCAACATACAAATTTGTATCAAGAATCTTGCAAACCAAGTACAAAAAAAAAAAATAGATATATACATATACCTTTAACATAAGTATCTCGTTTGTTAAAATTCCAAGTATTATCTTCATTGTGTACAACAAATATAATATTTACATCTTCTCTA
>NC_068986.1:31410963-31413228 GCF_001194135.2 Octopus bimaculoides | reverse complement strand
ACACACACACACACACACACACACACACACACAGAGAAATATATACATGCCGATAGATAGATAGATAGATAGAAAAATGGAGAAGCATTAGACATACAAAGATAAAAACAGGGAAAGAGAGTGACATTACAACCTAGTACTTGTGAGTGGATTTGGTAATCAGAAACTGAAAGAATCCCAGCATGTGTGTGTCTGTGTTTGTCTTTCCACCACTGCTTGAAGACCAATGGTTTGTTTGTGTCCCCATAACTTAGTGGTTTGGCAAAGGCGACCAGACTTTAAAAAAATAATAATAAATACTGGAATCAATTTGTTTGAATAAATCCTTCAAGATGGTGCTCCAAGTTTCTATATGATAAAACATTTGAAAGGTAACGGTATATTGTAACATTTTTAGTGCCTTGTTCAGTATGCCATAGATGGACAAAAAGTTAAAAATTGCTGAACCATAATTTTGCTGCATCAGTGTTTAACCCTTTCGTTACCATATTTATTTTGAGATGCTCTGTGTTACTTTCAATTATTTTAAATATAAAGAATTTAGTAAAATAACTTAGTTATCATTAAGCTAGTGTTAGGAACATAAATTGTGACTAAGGTTTAGTGGAAGATTTTAATTCAAAACTTATGAAAACAAGACATTTGTACTACAGAGCCAGAGCCGGTTTCAGGCAGGTTGGTCACGAAAGGGTTAATCCTTTGATTTGAAGTATCTTTTCTCTCTCACATTTTCAAACGAATCAATAAAATAAACTAAAGAACTGATTAGTAACCACAGACACACACATTTTAAGCAGAGTTATTACACGTTCTCATTAACTGAGTTCATAGTTTTACTTTATACTTTTCTACATGAGTGTCAGCTGATCTAGGGTTAAGCATCAAAAACGGCAGGAAGTGCAAACTGTTTGCCAACTAGGCATACTGGTTATTGTTTTATAAGTTAATTAAAAGAGGAGTAATAGTATCTATGACCATTGTAGGTCCTCCCAGATTGGGATGATTGATATGTCTGATACCCAACCCAAATGCCAGCTATAAACTAACTTTTCCACTTTCTGAACTATTTTGTACTTAATAGCTGACATAGACCACCACAAGTTTCTTTTAATTCTACTGTTTCACTTAAACCTCTGCAGCTCAATGTTTGCAGGAATAAACGTTGACATAAGGGGAAATGGAAGTCTAGCCTCAAAGTCTGCAACGTATTCAACTTTGCTGAAAGCACCCAAGAACCAGATGAGAGGGTTAAACCAGGCAATTTGTTAAGCCTACTACAAAAGTAAAGTAGATAGAATTATGTGTCTTGCTCAGTAACACGATACAATGATTGTGGTGAAGTTTACTGGGTACCATTTGATAAATAGTTCAGTTGTAAAGCATCTTTGATTTTGTAGACAGTACAACTGGTAGTGTTTCTAATTTTTATTTTGAAGATTTACTTGGGGATTGAACAGTCTAAATATTCTGGAGCTGACTGCTGTCATTACATTGTTCTATTTCATGTTTGTGTGGTGATTAAAATCAGTAGAGACTGAAATTAATGCATTTTGAAATGTACACAAGTAGGATTTTGCAGACTTAGATTAAAGTAATATTTTCTCTCTGGAACAAGCAAGTTATAAATTCCTATTGTGAGAAAGAAATGCTTCAATTTCTTATAGAAATTTTATCATGTCTTTTAATGTAAACCTAAAAAATGGGTGTGGCATTGACATCACAAAACACTGCAAGAGTTGAAAGAGATTTCAAAGTGAATAAGTTTTTTATTTTTTTTTTTATTAAAGATGAGGAATTTATATGTTCTAACATCAATATTGAAAAATACAATTTGAGATTCATATTTCTTGCAAAAAGAAATTTTCACTGATCCAAGCATACATATACACATACATACACATATGCAAACAATCAAATGGAAAGATGCAAACAAACAACTGGAAAAATGCGCGCACGCACACACACGCACACACACACCATCAATGACATCCAGAGAATTTGTAACTCCACCTTTCCATCTGCATTTTTCCACTTTTAACTTAGCTCTATATGTGCTCCTAACATGTGTGTGTGTGTGTGTGTGTAATTTAACACTATTTCATCATTTTTGAAAAACATGAAAGAAGAAATTCAGGCTCTCCATCAGTAATCAATATTTTCAGCTATAATACACACACACACACACACACACACACACACACACACACTCACTCACTCACTACAAAGTTGTTTTCAAATCTGTGGCTCTTTGATTCTAACAAACAA
>NC_068986.1:31410269-31410953 GCF_001194135.2 Octopus bimaculoides | reverse complement strand
ACACACACACACACACACACACACACACACACACAAAATGTTAAGAAAAAATATCAACTGAAAAATACACCAATATGAAAACAGTTGACCTATCAAGCATAAACATATATAAATATATGTACAGCATAGATGCACACATACATACTTAAACACATACAATATACGTACAAAAGCACAACTAAATTATCACTTTGATTATCACTATCTAGATTGTCAGGTATATATTAAAATGATAATTATACCTTTCGCATCAGCAAAAATAACTGATTTGACATGGAGTATTTCAATGTCTATGCTTCAACTAAAGAAAAAAAACAGCATTAAAACAAACACAATTAGCTGTGTGTTAGTGTGTATGTGTGACCTACCAATATTCTATATCTATTCCTGGCATTTCACTGGTGAAAAGAAAATTTCCTAATCTACAGACAGTAATTACATAGAAGTATTTAATGATTGACAAATGAAATAAGTGAACTTTAGAGAAAACTGCACAGTGGAACAACCACTAGTGAATTTCTTTTATAACTATCTAACAATAACAAGACTTCATTCACAATATCTATTTGTAAATATTTAATTTATTTTGGTAAGCAGCTTTAGTGAAGTTAATATCTAAACTTTGAAAAGAAGAAGTATTGACAGAAATGGTACATGGTGACAGAAATGGTACATGGTGACAGA
>NC_068986.1:31408479-31410259 GCF_001194135.2 Octopus bimaculoides | reverse complement strand
GACAGAAATGGTACATGGTGACAGAAATGGTACATGGTGACAGAATTGTGCTAGGGTATTTGGGTTTATATCTATATGTAAGTTAAAATCCCACTGGAAACTGTCATATAAATACTAGTCATATATTGAGAGAGATTCAATCAGATACACTCTTCTCTATGAAAACATGGCCTTGTGTAAATGGGAGAGATCAATATTTAAACATTAATAGAACTTAGGTACTCTGTGTATGTGTGTGCATGTGTGAGAGAGAGAGGGGGAGAGAGAAAGAGAGAAGGAGAGAGAAAAAGACATTGAATGTATGCTGAGAAAAATGGGAGAGAGAGAGCAAATAAAAAGAAGCATGGAAAACGGATATTAAATGATGATGATAATGATACAATGGGCTTCTGTAGTGTCAATCACTCTCGTCTAAAAGATTTGTGAAGCCTATAATACAACACAGTAATAGAAGTAAGATGTTTTAGTAAATAAAATTTGTGACATTGTTTTATTCATCTGGCTTTTGGATAAAGCATGAACATAATGAAATCATTTCCTTGTATGTAAGAAATCAACATTTATAAAGTGGAAGGGCATTGAATGGTAGAACCAATAGCACAAACTACCTTCCAGTATTTTAGTTACAGCTCTGTGTCCTGAGTTCCAATCTTTACTATGGTCAACTTTATCTTTCATTATTCAGGGATAAGAAAAAAGGTGGCAAGCTGGTAGATGAATTAGTGAGTAGGACAAAATGTTCAGCAGCATTTCTTTTGGCTCTTTACATTCTGGGTTAAAATTCTGCCGAGATCAACTTGACCTTTCATACTTCCAGGGCCAATAAAATAAGTACCAGTTGAACACTGGGGATGAATATCATTGATTTACCCCTTCCATTATAACTGCTGAGCTTGTGCCAAAATTTGAAATCATTATTCTGGGAATAATAAATAAGTAACAGAAGGAAAAGAATGGTTGATATAATCATCACTGAGCAAACTTCCCTTCCAAAATTTTGCTCAGTGAAAATCAGTATTTATCATTTTGTAGAAAACAGTTTAAAATCAAATTAGTCACTATAACTGGATACAAAATACATTGTTTAAAATTTCAGTACTGAGAACTGAAACAATAGTTATTAGTATTTATCACTAGAATAGTTCTCAACACTCACTTTTTTATAATCATTGCTTAAACCTTATACATTAAAAAATAAATAAAGCAGCTCAAACTGTACTTAAACGTCCAAGTGAAAGACAAAAGGATTAAAATAGTAATTCAGAGACAAAATTAAGTTTCACAGAAGTGAATAATAGTTAATGATAATCTGCTTCTAAAAAAAAATGCTCACAACCAAGTAGTATTGCTTTTTTTTTTGTTTTTGAAAGTCATCAACTTTCCTATTGCTTAAGAGGACTAAACAGATAGGTTTAGCACATTTTGAATAATTAACAAAAAAAAGAAACATAAAACATAACCAGATGGCTTGAAAAAGGAAGAGAATAGATCAAGTTTTGCTGACATATATAATCAAAATACAATAGTACAAAGGGTGGTTACTTCAGAAAGAAAAACAGCAAAAAGAAAACAATAAGCTTTTCATAAGTTATTTTTCTTATGGTTTGTGTGAAAAATGAGGTGATTATTATATAGTAGAATTGTCAGAAGATTGATTTCTTTTATAAACTTAAACAGGAAGAGAGGGTACATGGATAGTGAGAAGTCCCTTCAACCGAGTAACTGTGGGAAAAAGAAAATGAATTCTATTTGTCACAGAATAAATAAAAGAAAGGATGAA